>NC_091130.1:130794163-131105413 GCF_040183065.1 Periplaneta americana
ACACAGGTAAAAATAGTTCACAATTTCATCATTAAAAATAAATTTTAATTTATTAAATAATTAAAATTAAATTTAAGCAAATTCATAGCACAATATTATATCAGTATTAAGTTTTGCATTATTATAAACTAGCTATAGACTCCCATGCTCTTGTCTTTTATTTTAAAAGTTATGGTATCAGTTTTTGCTTTCTAGCACGTTCTTATAGTCATTCACTATCACAACTAGCTTAAGTGTAATCTTCTCTCTAATAATTTTGACTTCTAATTTATTTTCATTTACTCATTTCTTTATAACAAAATCTGTACACAAAATAATGATATGTTCAGAAAATAAATTTCAACAATTACTGGTATTCTGAATGTACTTTATAAACAAAACACCATGTAAATTATTGCCAACCTGTGTGCCAATTCGGCTAACTATGGAATAGATAACCTTGGAATAAACTAACGTCATTTATGCTATAGTTAGGCTATTCCATGAATAGCTATTCCAAGATTAAAAAAGTCCTGTTAAAATTAATTCCACGGTTATGCGAGAAAAGTGTTGTACGAACTCGGAATAGTGTTTTATCCGGAGGATATCTTCCGAATAAGCTATTCCGTGCTTTCAGTCGCTGTTAAAATGTTATCTAGAGAATAAATTATAAAATGGCAGCAACATTAGGCATGAATCTTTGTGATAATTTTGATGGATTACTGTAATAAAGTATTTTTGAGAACGTGCAAACAAACAAAAATAATGTGTAAAAATCTGATCTATGAAATAAGTATGACGATAAAGAGTTTATGGCAATATTCAGACTGAAAAAGGACCTGTTTTAAGCATGTTGGGATAAATGATTTGAAACAAATGATAGGCAGGTAAAAATACTTTACATTATCATCGTTGTAAAGGAATTTTATCTCTTTAATAAATTAAATTAAATTGTAAGCAAATTCATAAGACAGTAATTATTATAATATCAGCATCACATTTTACATTCCTGTAGGTAGTAGTCTGAACATATAACCTAACTTCAAACTCCCATGCTCTTGCCTTTTGATAGATGTTATGGCCTCAATTTTTTAGCACATTCTTATAATCATTTATTATCTCAACTAGCTTAAGTGCATCTTCTACCGGATAACTGTGATTTCTAATTAATTTCGATGTATTTATTTCTTTATAATAAACTCCGTAGACAGAATAGTAATAATATATTCAGAAATATTAAACAAAAAATACAGGTATTGTGAATGCATTTTATAAACAAAACACCATCTAAAGTATTGCCAACCTCTGTTCCAATTATGCTAACTATTGAATAGACAACCTTGGAATAAACGAACGTCATACAACACGATACTCCATTTACTCTATGGTTAGGCTATTCCACGAATTGCTATTCCAAGATTTATTCCGCGATCGTACATCTGGTCCTTTGTCGCATAAACTTACACGCTACCGCTGAATGAAAATGTAGAAAATTATTTTCTCTATATTACGTAATAATGTTATTTTTGTTGCTTCATGTGATCTTTTCTTGTTTGTTACACAATAAAATTGTATTTCAGTTTCTTGTAATAGGATTTTTCAAGCTAGCAAACCACTCCGGATGTGCAATACGAGTGTACGCTAGTGGAATTACTTAACAAAGAAGACATGTAGAAATTGAATTGTGCCGCGGTCTTGGAGTACTGGAATGATGTGGGTAAATCGAAAAATAGATATGTCTGCTGCTTAAAATGTTTTGCACATGCAGAGCGCCATTGTCTATGTGATGGATGAGAAGGCTCAAAGCAATTTAGTATTGTAGCATACGGCTACGACTAAAAGAAGATATTGTCACGTACAGACAATAAATAAACAGGAAAAGGGACGTTGTTCACAGCTGCTTGCTCCAAGAGCGTCTGGCATTCGCAGTGTTACCACCAAAACTTAAGTTCTCACAGGCGTTAAACTGCATAAACAATCTATACCGGTACTAATTATATTTTCCATAATTTACAAATATTTAGCCTAACTTTTCTTGTGACTCAATTCTTTCTCTAATGCTATTTTATGTTAAAATTCTTATATAAGGTAGGTGTCCCTGATATGGCCATGCTAAGGTTTGAGAATTTTTCTAGCCGCCATTTTGAAAAAAAAATGTAAACCACTTTTTTCTTACTCGTTCTCAGTCTAATAGACTTCCTTAAAACAATTTCCTTCCCCCATAAAAATAGATTGAATTGTTCAAAAAGTCCCAAATTCCAAAAGCCTACCTAGTGGCCATATCACGAACATGTGCACATGATATGGCCACGCTTGTTCCATGTTCTACAAATCGTGATAGTTTTCAGTTTGATAGCGGAGTTGTGCTAAAATTAAATAATTTTGGTGTAAAATGAATAAACCTGACATTTAATAATCTTTTTATAATTCAAAAGTGTAGTCAAAACAGGTTTTTCCATAAAAAAATTAAGTTGTTATTCTTAAAATACAAAATTTTTTAGTAATCCCAGCTATAAGGCATGTAAATTTGTCAGAAGAAAAATAAAAGTGAAATGAACTTGATATGGCCATGGTGCATTTGATATGGCCATATCAGGAGTAGGTAAGCTTTCACGAAAATCGTTTGATTATGAACAATTCGTAAAAGATACGCCATCAACGACAATACCAATCAACAGAACATTAAAAACTGAATGGAGTACTATGGTTTTCATGAAACAAGTCTTTGAAAAACATGCATAAAACAAAGGAGACTTACCAGAGAAAAATAAGAAGAGGTCACATGAAAACCGCAAAACAGGCAACTGACGCCATATTGCTCAACCTGACTGGATGGAAAACGATCAAGTGACATACCAGGATGCCCTTTCACTGGGTGCTGCTGCAATTTAGCGGATTTTTTGGTTAACTAACTCACCATAGGCGGGGGGGTGGCCATATCAGGAACATGGCCATAACAGGAGCACCCACCTTATATAATTTGAACTGGTAATGAAAATTACGGGAAAACGGCTGAACCGAGTTTAAAAAAATGACCGCTCATTTTGAAGCTTGGATCCAAACGTTTTTAAGAAAAATAGTAGTTTTCAGTGAAATGTCAATTTTCCTACATAATTTTCCTATTTTCCGAAATCCATCTGTCGTCAGTTTTGAGAATTAATGGCTTTTCAGAAAAAAAAAAAACAAAACACACACACACACTACAATAAACAATATTACACGAAGGCCATGACCTGCAGGATTGCTGACATATTTAGAGCTCAGATTCTCTGACACCATAATTCCAATAGCTATGTCGATCTTCATTTGTGTAATTTTTTTAGAACAACTCAAGACTTACTAAAAATAATTTACAGGTCTGATTCTTTGGTGCGTAATTTTCAGAGTGCAGCTGTGTATTGGATGTTAGAAACTACAAAACTTAAGAAGGTTTGATGACATTATTACATTAAAATTTGAATATTATCACAGTTTATGCCATGATGTATTTGTCACTAATGATATACATTAATGCTATTGATATATCGATGATATGAAAGTGAACCCTTTTGGAGTTATATAAGTAGGCGTAGAGAATATCTTAAATTAGTTCTTAATATCTATAATTTAGAGAGTAACGGCTATAGTATATATATATATATATATATATATATATAGATTTACTGAAAACTACAAAACGTACATAACATAATATTGTTATTGAAAATGAAATCTTTTTACAGTTATTACTGAAGTGGTGTGGGTCTTTTTGATATACAATGGCTGGGCGGTGTAGATACTTATATATGTGATTCTCTAATTTTTCTAGGATGTAGTGCAGTAATATGGAAGAGGCATTAGTAACTTGAGCATTATGGAAGCAAATACATTTCAAAATGTCTGGTGATCTTTCTGGAAAATAAATACGAAAAATTTTATTTGAACTTATAATTAACTAAATTTGCAGCATTTGTTACACACGCCACTATTAAAGATATATTTATTACTAATCAGAAAATTTAAATCTTAATAAAACATACAATTCAGATCTATACAGTAGAGCGTCTCGTTTAGGCACAGTGAAAATGTAAACAAAGTGCAGGTAACGTGTGGGGGAGGACAAGCCGTATGATAAACACGAGGGATGCACAAGGTTTTAGTTACAACATTTATGGCGGAGCATTAATTGAAATTATATTTTCCAAAAACACACAGAGTAAAAGAACACAAATTGCAGAACTTTATCATACACACATTTTAACAGACAAGCGATTGTAATGTTGAAGTAATTCAATATAACAAATCAAATTTTGCTACTTATATGATGTTGCTTTCAAGCAGCATTTTTTTACGATCATAAATTTCATTCTCTGTATGACTAACATAATATCACCGTCTTCTGTGGCCGAATTAACAAAACTACAGTATATTGGTCTGAAGTGACAACACTATTTCCTAACCATAATAATTATCCCTTCTCAAACTTCAATTTATTCTGGTACAGTACAGAAGACGTTGATATTATGTTAATCATATAGAGAATGAAATTCATGACCGTAAAAATGCTGCTTGAAAACATCATATAGACTAAGTAGCAAAATTTGATTTGTTATATTGAATTATTTTAACATTACAATTCCTTGTTTGTTGTATATGATAATGTTACGCTATTTGTGTTCTTTTATTTTGTGTGTTTTTGGAAAATATAATGTCAATAAGTTTTAATTGAAGCAGTGAGATCAATAACCATTCAAGTCCATTTACGCAAGTTTCCAGAAAAATGCAAAAGAACTCCTTTTATTTCTTATCTAGTTATTATTTTTTGCACGTAATATTTCTGGTTGTTTTGGAGATCAGGACAAAGTAGTATACCAACTTTTAAAGTCGTAACACTTGTAGAAATGTCCAAAATTTATTTTCAAATTTGCAAAAAATAAATGACCAGAAGTGGACTTGAATGGTTTTTGATCTCACCGCTTCAAATACTATAATTAATTCTAACTAAAACCTTGTGCGTACCTTGTATTCATCGTACGGCTCGATCTCCCCCACACGTTACCTACACTTTATTTACGTTTTCACTGTGCCTAAACGAGACGCTTTACTGTACATATCCTATCTAATGTTAATGTAAATTGTTATTGGAATGGAGTTCTACATTCATTTTTTGCATTCCTTAAAGCAATGACTTACCTTTTATTGAGGTTTTGCCTTATGCGTACAAATACGGAATTTTAAACTTCACGCGTGTCTCTCTCTCTCTCCCTCTTCCTCTCCCTCTGTCCCCTCCCCTCCCCTCTCCCTCTCTCCCTCTCTCCCCCTCTCCACCTCTCCACCTCTCTCTCTCTCTGTATGTATCATATTTAGAGCAAAGATCACTTGTAGAAAGTATCGGAGGCGCACTTACGACGTACCATGTGCTAAATACATCATCCAGTATCCTGTTACCGTGAGATTAATGGCATCTTACGTGATATTGAAAACATTAAAGTAAGTGCATCTTTTTACAATATTTTATGCTGACTTGGATGTTATCTATGGACTACTTCACCAAAAATTCCTGTAGACTACACTCCAACACTCCGACTTTTGTTATAATACAGTGACATCAAAAACTTTTTCATTGCATTTTTAACTATGTCCTTATTGTACAGAAGCGGCAAAAAAAGCGGACCGACCCTTGTAGCTGATTTCAGAGCCTTGTTCACTCCAGAGCACGATAGACTGGTAACTAAGACTTTCGTGGTTCTAATCCTGCCTGGGAAGGATAGTTTTTTTTTTATTCCTTATTCAAATTTATTCCCAGTACTTTTCGATTGCAGCGATGTTTTACTACTTAATTAACTTATCATTCCCAGAACATGAATTTTACCAGCAATCAAAAAGTATTCGGAATAAATTTGAATAAGGAACAAAAAAAAAAAAAAGTTTCCTGCAGTTTGCCACTACTGTACCTATGCAGTGTCACTCCTTAGCATAGCGTATACTGTCTACCTCCATGAGCTACACATGATTTTTGGGAAATACTGTACAGATAGAGCAAATGGCCGTGCCTCTGATGAAAGTATAGGATGAGCAAAAGGTATGTCGCTGATAATGGAATAAAAATGCAGTCATTAAGAAATCAACCAAACACATTTTATTTTATGTTAGCAAAATCCACACACACTTAAGTCTGGAGAAAGTGAAAAACCTATGTGCCTCAAACCGACAAGTGGATATGATATAAAAGTTTAACATAATTACATAATATTATAGATATTAAGCATAATTACATAAGCAAACAAATTGAATCTGTCAAGATTATAAATTTAAGAATTCCGTAAGAAATGCCCGTTTCTGCAGCCAATCTCTTTCAGGACTTGCTAAGACTCTTCTACATTTTTCTTTTACATTTGCAACTAAATCTTCTGTCAGTTTTGTAGCCTTTCCAATATAGCTATCTTTTCCGTTCTGTGCATCCGGTTTCTCTAAATTTACTAACCAAAATATTAAGATTTCTGCGAAAGTATTCAGTGATTACATAATCAGGAAAACGAGAAACAAACTTCTTCATTATCTTCAGTATTCTACTTCGAGTTTCCATCTCCATACTTGAAATATGCTTAAATAAGTAAAGCTCTCTGTTACACAAAAAAATTACCATCTATTCGATGTTCCGTCGGCAAAGTATTTTTATGAATAACTGTAGGGATACATTTTTAATGATCAGGCAGTTTTTGCGGCCCCTTTAAGAGGTTGGACATAAAACTTAAAAGAAACCTATTTCACCTATTCCAAAAACCTAAAATGACCCTTTTAAAAACCTAAAAAAATCCGCTCCCTATTCATTACAAACACATACCCAGTCCCAGCCAGAAATCGAACACGGATCAATTGAATATGTAGCCGGAAATCTTAGCACTTGACTCAGAGCGGAGAAATTACATCGGATGTAAAAGTGCGAGTAATGAGCATGAAATAAGAGGGGCGCTCGAAGTCGCTGGCCACCTCTCCCAGCAGGTGGCTGACGGGAGGATTTTCGTTAATCCGCGGCTGGAGTTTATCGCTGCTCAAGAGCGCGCCCCGTGTTGACATGCTGTAAGCCACGGCAGGCGTGGAGTGGCTGAAGCAAGTATTGAACCAAACTTTTTGCCCTGTGTTCTAGTGGGACGCAGCACTTCACCTGGCCTCCTCAAAGGAAAATATATTGTTACACAGTGACAAGCCTTTAGTCCTTAAGTCCTGAACATAAAATTATGTTCATAATTATACGGAAATCACATCATTTACTCTAGAGGTGTACTGTGCCTACAGCAGAGCTTATCCTGTGTCACTTTATCGCCTTTAGAACCCGATATGAAGTCGTAATGAGAGGTTAGTACGACAACATGTACCTGACGAATCTGCGCGTAAATTCTCTGGAAAGATTTCAGATGTAAAATCCTAGAACGGACACTGGAAAGTTTTCTTTTCTCAATCGCATTATCAGGGACTGTAATGCTTTACCTGCAGACTTACTAAAGGCTTTACGAACAACCAAAAATGTATTTAAAAATAGGCTTAAGGACTTTACTAATAGACGATAATTATACACAGTATTTAAATGGTGTAATTGATATTTTGTTATTTGAAGTGTTGTATCAGTGAAGAATTATGTTGTGTCAGTGAAGTGTGTCGAGTAAGTGAAACGTGTTCCTGTCAGTGAAGCTTTATAGTTTATAGTGGCAGTGCAAAGTATTTGATCAGTGAAATGTTTTTGAAGTGTTAGTGAAATCAGGATAGAATCAGTGAAATGTGTCGTAGTTCCAGTGGAATGAGTGAGTTGACAGCGAAATGAGTGTAATGTTGAAAGGTACTTGTGCAGATATGAACATATCATACTCGTGGGTTTTAGTTCGAACATAGGTTTAAGGTACAAATTAGATTTACTTTAAATGTTATTTTAACTGATCGTGCTTCATTTAATTAGGATGTTCCCTGTTATTATTATTATTATTATTATTATTATTATTATTATTATTATTATTATTATTATTATTATTATTATTACGAAATGGAAATATAAAAATTGGAGATTTATCCTTCGAGGAGGTGGAAAAATTCAAATATCTTGGAGCAACAGTAACAAATATAAATGACACTCGGGACGAAATTAAACGCAGAATAAATATGGGAAATGCGTGTTATTTTTCGGTTGAGAAGCTCTTATCATCCAGTCTGCTGTCCAAAAATCTGAAAGTTAGAATTTATAAAACAGTTATATTACCGGTTCTTCTATATGGTTGTGAAACTTGGACTCTCACTCTGAGAGAGGAACATAGGTTAAGGGTGTTTGAGAATAAGGTGCTTAGGAAAATATTTGGGGCTAAGCGGGATGAAGTTACAGGAGAATGGAGAAAGTTACACAACACAGAGCTGCACGCATTGTATTCTTCACCTGACATAATTAGGAACTTAAAATCCAGACGTTTGAGATGGGCAGAGCATGTAGCACGTATGGGCGAATCCAGAAATGCATATAGAGTGTTAGTTGGGAGGCCAGAGGAAAAAGACCTTTAGGGAGGCCGAGACGTAGATGGGAGGATAATATTAAAATGGATTTGAGGGAGGTGGGATATGATGATAGAGACTGGATTAATCTTGCACAGGATAGGGACCGCTGGCGGGTTTATGTGAGGGCGGCAATGAACCTCCGGGTTCCTTAAAAGCCATTTATAAGTAAGTAAGTATTATTATTATTAATTATTGTTAGTATTAATTATTAGTATTATTATTAATTGTATTTTTTATTAATTGTGTTTATTATTGTCTTTATTGAGTGTAATTAGTTACCACTGCCACCGGGTATATACCCATTGCAGTGTGAATAAATACATACATACAAGTATGCATGTAGATTCAAAACTGTGTTCATTTTCCAAAACTGTACTTTTGAGTTGATTACAGAGGGCTTCAACACAATACGAGTTGGAAGTGAAATAACCCAGCAGATTTTCAGAGCGAATAGCTCATATTGTAAAAGTGTAATGCCACATAGGTGGGAATTCCATAGTTTTCCCAGAAAAAGTTTTTTTTCCCAAATGTTTACAGCCAGTGCCACCGTTTCTGGCGTGTGAAATAAGTAATGGGAACGTTGAGAGCTACTCTCTTATCTTTACCACAAATGTGGTCGAGAAAGCTGATAACTGTGATTGCCAGATTGCTTACGTCACATCTGTTTAGAAGATGCTACCACTCTCAGTCGAAGTGGCAACAGATACCACTGACTGGACGGTGTACTCAAGGACACACCCCAGAAACGCAAAGTGCGAGTGTCTTGCCTTTGACATGTGACATGTTGGGTGGTACCGTTCTCAGCTGCACTGGCAACAAGTGGTCTCTTGCTGGCATTTTAGTCAAGGGCACGCACAAAAAACGCTGACACTGGCTATAACACCCTCTTATTCGGTAACTATTGAAAGTAGAATCGTGATCTTAATCCATATCGATAAAAAAAATCTAATAAATAATGTCAATAATGTTTACGGTTTTCTTGTAAATTTAATTTAAAAACCGATAATTTGAAGCCACTGAATGATGCAATCAGATTTCAACGTTAGAGCTAGAGAGGAGGCGGGAGGCAGTTCACGAAGGCTGAGTTCATTGATCTCTTAAATCTGTATTATGAGAAGAAAGGAAACTGACAGCGACGACGTTGCCGGATTCTGATTAACCTCCCATTTAATCACAAAACGCAATCTGTATGTATTTATTAACACTACAATTTCGTATGCACTCGGTGGCAGTGATATAATACATAATAATATTACAATAATTATAGTAATAAAATTACAATAATTACAGTAATAAAAAAGTAAATTTAAATCTAACTATAAATAAAGAAATGTAATAAACCTAGTACTATAAATAAGAACTATCCTATAATAACGCCTACTATAAGCAAAAGTAAACCTAACTTATAAGAACTTCTATTAAAACCAACTATTATCGACTTAAGTAATTACAAGTCACCTTAATTAATTTTATATCAAGTTAATTAATTACATATCAACTTAATTACATATCAACAATTAATTACATAACAATATGACACAACTTAGATAATTACACTGCACCTACAATTAAATTTTAAGTCTAATCTTCTCAATCTAATCTAATCTTTTCTGCTGGGTAACTTTCGGTGTTGGACCCCGGACTCATTTCACCGGCATTATCACTTTCATATCATTCAGACGCTAAATAACCTGAGATGTTGATACAGCGTCGTAAAATAACCCAATAAAAAAATCTAATCTTTTCTATCTAGTCTAATCTTCTCAATGTAAGTCTAATCTTCTCAATCTAGTCTAATTTTCTCAGTCCTGTCTAATCTTCTCAGTCTAGTCTAATCTTCTCAATCTCATCTAATTTTCTCAGTCGAGTCTAATCTTCTCAATCTGGCCTAATTTTCTCAGTCTTGTCTAATCTTCTCAGTCTAGTCTAATCTTCTCAATATAGTCTAATCTTCTCAGTCCAGTCTAATCTTCTCAATCTAATCTAATCTTCTCAATCTAATCTAATTTTCTCAATCTAGTCTAAATGTCTCAATCTAGTCTAATCTTCTCAATCTAGTCTAATTTTCTTAGTCTAGTATAATTTTCTTAGTCTAGTCTAATCTTCTCAGTCTAGTCTAATATTCTCAGTCTAGTCTAATCTTCTGTCTAGTCTAATCTTCTCAGTCTAGTCTAATCTTCTCAGTCTAGTCTAATCTTCTCAGTCTAGTCTAATCATCTGCCTAGTCTAATCTTCTCAGTCTAGTCTAATCTTCTGTCTAGTCTAATTTTCTCAGTCTAGACTAATCTTCTCAGTCTAGTCTAATTTTCTGAGTTTAGTCTAATCTTCTCAATCTAGTCTAATCTTCTCAATTTAGTCCAATCTTCTCAATCTAAGTCTAATCTTCTCAATATAGATTTTCTATTCATATAAGTGTACCTTATCGTCCCTTTCAGTCTTCAGGACTATTTCACTTCCACCCTGTATAAAAAAGGAACTGGCCACCCTATCTCATTATCTCCTGGCCTAGTTGTCTCATGAGTAATTAATACATCAACATAGAAACTTCATTGTATAATCAAATTAACATTCGAACTTCAATATACGAAACTCACCGCATAATCACAAAAAGATACATCTTGATTACACAACTTTTAACACTATATCACTTACTAGATATAATATATGGTGATTACTTTCACGTGTTAATATTGAAATATGTTTGTAAATATCTAGTCGACCAGTTTTAACTTGGAAGCCATCTTTTAAATTATGTTTTATTTAACGACGCTCGCAACTGCCGAGGTTACATCAGCGTCGCAGGTGTGCCGGAATTTTGTCCTGCAGAAGTTTTTTATATGCCATTAAATCTACTGACATGAGCCTGTCGCATTTAAGTACACTTAAATTCCATCGAACTGGGCCAGGATCGAACCCGCAATCTCGAGCACAGAACACCAGCGCTATACCGTCTGCGCTATCCAGGCATATCCTACAGTTGAATATTTCGGAAGCTACACTTTTTCATATAATTAACCCATTCGGGGTTCAAACTCACTCCAAAAGCATGAATCTAGTTCGCTAGTCTTGACTTCATCGGTGGCCCAAACACGAGTAAAATGAACAGTCAAACCTATCGGAAAAGAGAAAAAAAAAAAATTTCTTCCGACTGAAATCTGGTTGGATGTATTTTTAGCTTGAAACAGTACTTCGTTATTCCCAGCTGAAGATATTGACAAATAAATTGCGTTTGTAGGTGATAAATAACAAATCGATAACAGTAACAGATGACACACATTTTAAGAATCTGTCAGTTTTAAAGTCGTTTTGCATTCCAGGAATTCACTTACTAAATTATTTCTTCCTCTTTCGCAGTCTGTAAACTACTTGAGTGAAATATTACTCTTTATGCGTCATTTACTTTACGACTCAGATATTTATTTCAATCCATTCGAAGTAGTACTTTAGCATTTAAAAATTAACTGCAGTTTCTGTTGCGTTATTGATCAGTTTCAAGTGCAAATCTAAACATTAGTTCTGACAATGCAGTGATGTCTAACGAAATAAACCATGCCACTGTATCGTTAGTGAACTGGTTGGCTAGTGGGGAATTTTAATCCGGAGAATTGAGTTCATAACTCTATAATTCAATGTTGGTATTTTATTGTTATTTTATTGGGTAATCACCTGATTTTCCTGCTTTAACTACATGTAGTCATAATCATAATCATCATCCCTGGGGTCGTTTACAGAAAGAAAACACAATTTCATTGGAAAAATTTATTGGAAAAGATACAACAATTTTTTAAACTATTTTTCAACATATTCCCCACCGGAACTGAGAAAATGAATTGCCATACCGTGGGATCAACAGAGAGATGCAGACGGCTGTTACACAGTGGTTCCGATCTCAGGCGGCAGACTTCTACGACACAGAGATACAAAAGTTGTTGCCATGTTATGACAAATGTCTCAATTCCGGCGGGGAATATGTTTAAAAATAGCTCAACAACTGCTATATTTATTCGAATAAATATTTCCATGACATTGTGCTTTCTTTCTGTGAACGGCCCCAGGGAAACTTACTTTCTGGACGACCCTCGTAATTGCGCTCGAGTGGCCAACATTTGTATAGACACCTATTTTAACATTATAAACAAGATGGAAGAACAAATTAACTTTTTTATCTGCCCATATGAGAATGTTTGCTTGTAAGACGAAACTAATCACCATTTCAGTTTGGTTGATAGGCCTTCCCCTCTACTCACACTCTTCACCATCCGTGAGGGAGAAGATGCTATTGTCCATCTCACTAACATTCGACTAGGCCTAATTGACTTTGAACATAGTGAAAATTCTTACTATTGAAAATGTTTACCGGTAATCTATATTTCGAGAGTCTATACTAAGCATTGTATTGTATTGTATCGTATTTATTAACATTCCATGGTATTCATATATGCTTACAGATAGAATATGGAACAAGTCAAAAAACTTAATACTATTATAAAATCTTAATTTATAGTCACAGTCTAGATGAAATATATACAGACGAGGTTTACAATATAGTCTACTAGTACAACACATAGTTTTAGTATCAATTTCATGAAGTGTTATTGAATGTCATGAATTCACCTACAGAATAAAAGGCGTGAGAAATTAGGTACTTCTTTAATTTGGTCCTAAATAATTTTATGTTTTGAGTTTCATTTATTATATCGATAGGGAGGCTATTAAAAATTTTTACTGCCATATAACGCACTCCTTTTTGATAGCACGATAGACTTGCCGATGGAGTATGAAAGTCATTTTTTGACGTGTATTTATGCTATGAACTGTTGAATTAGTTACAAAGTTTTCACGATTACATACGAGGAAGACTATTAATGAAAAGATATACTGACAAGCCATGGGCATTATTTGTAGTTTTTTGAAAATAGTCCTACACGATTCCCTAGATTTGGCACCTACTATTATTCTAATTACTCTTTTTTGTAATAGAAATATATTGTTACTATCTGTGGAATTTTCCCAGAATATTATTCCAAAACTTATTACCGAGTGGAAGTATGCAAAGTATATTGTTTTTAAGGTATTGATATTTACTATCTTTTGCATAGATCTAATAGCAAAACAAGCTGAATTTAGTTTGGGGGTGATTTCTTTAATATGATTTTTCCAATTTAACACATTATCGAATTTTAAGCCAAGAAATTTGGTTGTTGTTGTTTCTAATAGGGATCTATTGTTAATTATTGCGTATTGCGTATTGCGTTTATATTGCATTTTATTGTTGTTTATATCATCTGGCACATTGAAAAGCTACTGAGAGCAGAAGATAAATGTTTTCTTCACCGCTAGTTGCTACTCTATAGCATACAGAACGGGACAATCTACACTGTCACTCCCCCCCCCCCGACTTCATAATACAAACTAACATTCCTTAATTTAGTTATTAGTTGAAACTATTGTAAGAACGGCATTAAAATATACTCAAACATATAATTGTTAAACATCTCTGTCACTGTATTTTATATCCACTTACGTACTTTATATAATATTTTATTCTTTTGTGTGTAGAACTTGGGGGGTGCAGGTATAAGAGGTAACAGCTACCGTTCTGTTACTGACGGACTCTGGGCAAGTAGAAAGGGAAAGAAATGCCTTCGCATCCTCTCAACTTGTATGAAATGTCGTTTACGTACTGAAGGATGTTCTGGAAGGAATGGTGAATGGGAGAAAAGTTCGGGGCAGAAGGAGATATCAGATGATAGAAAATATTATGGATCAAGACTATACAATTCAGTATTGAAAAATAATCCAGACCTAAGCAATTTACACATTCTTAAGTTTAAAAACAAAGTGAAAATATTTGTATGATATTTGATAAATTTTATTACCTTTTTTAAGTGTTACTAGCATTATATGGTACTAATTTTTATTGTATTTATCTGATGCATGTAACCTATAAGATACAACATTTTAATAAATATAAATAGATCATTTTCTTAATTAATAACACTGTAAATCTCCAATAAATGATTTCTTAGCATCGACACAGATACACTTTATTGTACTTGTCACTATCTCTTGTCACTAGAGAGTTCTTGAAATTTATATTTTCCCCGCCATTCATAAAATATTTTGATATGATACCTCTTTCACAAAAGGGGAGATCTATAACTGAAACTAGATTAATATATTTCAGTATTATTTGTATTTATCCTGGTAATAATGAACAGTTTGACTCGTAGACATTTTGTTTTTGCAGCATTAACTTCCCATGATTGTACGAGAAGATTCGAAGAGAACGGCAGTTACGTAGACTTTCGGCTCCTCCCCTACTAATATTAATGCATAACACAATGTCAATACGGCGGTTGCTGTCGTCTGCGATACAACGAACTTTTCTGTTGATTTTCGAGTACGTCATTTTTTCCGGTTATTATATGCTTATTTAAGTTGTGTTAACTCTCGCTAGTGGTTTTATATTTTATTTTATCCGTCTTAGTATTTATTTTATTATTGTAAATATTTTTGTTGTATCACTAATTATTATTATTATTATTATTATTATTATTATTATTATTATTACTATTATTATTAATGAATTATTTTGTATTACAATCTTTGTATAATTTCTGTCACGATTATTCTATTATTATTATTATTATTATTATTATTATTATTGTTATTGTTATTATTATTATTATTATTGTTACTATTATTTACATCATCAGCATTATTATTTGATCCCTGTAAATTTTATGTAGACTACTGGACTGTACCCGAGCACGAGGATATGCTCATTTCGGGTATCTATTCATATGTATTCATTGAAAATGTAAATTGAATTCGAAAATTTGAATTAAGACATTTTGAACATATGCGAAGACTAAGAGGAGGGCGGAAAATACGAAATATTGGACAATGCTGTGTTTGCAGTGAAAGACCTGTCATTGGGCAGAACACAATAAATAAATGAAGCACACACTTTGCATTATTATCATAAAAGTAAAGGACTATAGAATAAAACCGAAGAAATAACTATCAACTGTTAAGGAATTTAACAAAGTACAGGCCTACCATAGCAACCTGAAGACGTTATGAATGGACATCGTTATAAAATGCTATAAATAAATGAAACGATGTTGCTATTCTTATTTGTTGCAGATGTAATTTTAACGAAGCTAGAGAAAATACAGCAACAAAGCTTGTCACTCGAATAGCGTGTAAGCGTATTTTGACGTAAACTGTCAGAACGATTCAACTATCTTGAAATTAGTGAACCAATCGTTACTACTGGATCAGACAGTTTGTTTGACTGTCAACTGTTATGTTTGGAGGCTCTAGCAACAGCCCCGTCAGGTGGAAATAAGCTTAGAGATGAATGTGTGAAACCGTCAGCTGTTTCACGGGACACGTCCCAGGGCGTTATTTATTCCAGGAAACGCATCCTCGGCGTCAGTGTGAAGCGCTGAAATGGTACAGTTACTACCTCACGTTGCAGAGTTCACGTTCCTAGTCCACTATCAATATAGATTTGTGAACGTGCCCATGGATTCGCTCCGATCCCTGCGGAACTTCCATTATTTCAGTTCCGTCCTTCTCACCGGACGCATGAAACAACTACGGGCAGGGTCAGCTGATTTCAATTAAAATTGAAGTTCAGCTATCTTGAGAAAAATTGTACACAAAGAATTCAGGTATACACTATTGTTAAAGTGACTATCACTGGAAGTAGTTTATTACTACAAACTTTCCTCATTAAAGGATTACCACAAGGATAAAGTGTTATCACAGGCTATTCTGTTCGCGAACCGTAGATTAATTTCTGACGTCAAAGACCTGAATATTCCACTTTTGAAACTAAATAAAACAATCATCCCGTTTAGCTGTAACGTAAAAAATCTCGGAGTGCATTTCGAATCTAATCTCAATTGGGATACGCATATCTTCATATCTATCTAATATATAAAAGTGAATGTGGGTATGTATATATGTAAGTATGTATGTATGTATGTATGTATGTATGTATGTATGTATGTATGTATGTATGTATGTATGTATGTATGTATGTATGTATGTATGTATGTATGTATGTATGTATGTATGTATGTATGTATGTATGTATGTATGGATGTATGTATGTATGTTCCCTATACAAATCTACACGCTTTGACCAATATGTACCAAAGTTTGCACATTTAATCTTCATAACCAGGAGAAGAACATAGGCTATATTGAAATTGTTAAAATGGACGTTAAATTAATTAGAACAGTAAAAGATAAAAATAAATACGATCAAACATCTATATATATATATATATATATATATATATATATATATATATATATATATATATAATTTGAACTGGTAATGGAAATTACGGGAAAACGGCTAAACGGATTTTAATAAATGGCCCCTCATTTTGAAGCTTGGAACCCAAAGTTTTTCGGAAAAGTAGTAGTTTTCAGTGAAATGTCAATTTTCCTACATAATTTTCCTATTTTCCAAAATCCATCTGTTGTCAGTTTTGAGAACTAATTTTATACAATCACGGCAGACTTGATTGAATTTCAGAACAAAACACACACTACAATAAACAATAGGCTATTACACGAAGGCCATGACCTGCAGGATTGCCGACATATTTAGAGCTCAATTCAATTTGTTGTTAAAAACTGATTCAGCAGTGTATAATATTCTGAGTAGAGCTGTGTATTGGATATTCAAATCTACGAAACTTGAGGTGGTTTGATGACATTATTACCATTAGAAATTAAATATTATTATAGTTAATATCATGATGCATCTATTCTTAATTAATTTTACATAATATTGATGCTATATTGATGACATGAAAGTGAAACGTTTTGAGGTTATGTAAGTAAATGTAGAGAATATCTTAATTTAGATCTTCATTTCTATAATTTACTGAGTGACTGCTATATATAACTACAAAACTGAAGTAAGATAATAATATTGTTATTAAAAATCAAATATTTTTATACTTATTAAACCAGTGGGGTTGGGTCTTTTTCATATACTTAATGGCGGTGTAGTGTAGATATTGTCATTGTCTTCAGTATTGGCTCGAGAGAGCGCAAAAATTACAGTTCCTAAGGAAAGATAAAAATGTATTACTTACTGATAAAATAAGAGGCCTAGAAAATTTTGTAGTCTCCAGATCATTTCAGCAAGATCTCTTAGTAGGATAAAATAATTTTACGCTCTACATTTCAAGTTCTACATGCAGCAGCTATACGAAAATGCTATTGTTCGAAAGCTTAGCAAACCAGACATTTTTTTAACTTTTGCCTACAATCCACAATGACCTGAAATGGCTACTGCTATCGTCCTGACATTGATACTTGCATTTTCGCGTTGAAACACAAAAACTGAAGTTGAATAGGTTCAAGAAAAATTATTTGGCCTAAAAAATCCATTCAGAGGGAGTATGTTTCATTATCATGGAAGTAAATATCTATCAAAAAGATAAGTATTCTTCATTGAAAATAAATGTGAAAAATTTTTATTTGAACGTCTAACGAACTTAGTTTGCAGCAGCATTTGATGCACAAGCCACTAGTTCATGTATAATACTAAAATGCAATCGTCTATAGTCAATTGTTCTTTATTATTGTCTGTTGTATTCAACATCGACTCTCATGAGGCCATGGAAAAAGCAAAACGATATAAAGTAACATTGTAGGTACATCATGAAGGCCAAAATCTAGACAATTTATTCATGCAGTAAGTATCCTTATGCAGTCCAGAACCGTATTATGTATTTCTCGACACAGTTGTAGATAGTGAGCAGACTGTGTTTTATCAAACTGAATTCTTAAATTCTTTGAAATCACAAGGATTTCCAACAGATAATTTAATACTTAATATTGAATCACCAATAGTACTATTGCGAAATATTGATCCACAAGAATTATGCAATGGAATAGGAATTGGTGTGAAAAAACTCATTACAAACGTAATCTTATAATTATTTTTTCTCTGCCTCTGTACAATGTCACATTTTTGGCGGGGAGGAAAGGAGACAGCAGAAAAATTAATGGTGTTTAATACGCTGACAGCCACGACTAAGATAAAGCACTTGAAATTTAGCGGTATCTGACCGGCAGAGGTAAATAAACGAAACAAATAAATATATAAATTTAAAACAAAGTTGAACGTCTTGCACATGATGAAATATTTTCTTTTCGGGGCCTGATCTACAATTGTTTTAAATTTAGTTAAACCTGGCAGGCATTTGGCTAAGGAGTATTAATTCATGTAAGTGAAGTTAAGTAAAGATTCATCTTTATGTGCGAGGAAAGCTTAGTAAAACAGTTCGTTTTGGTTGTCTATAGTTGGGTTTCCGAAATTTCCGAAAATTTAACAACCAGTTCATTTGAACACAGAAGCAGAAAGGAAAACACGGGCAACGCCGGGTACTTTCAGCTACTGTATAAAATTGAATGTGGGTATGTATGTATGTGTGTGTATGTTCTCTAAACAAATCTACACGCTTTGACCGATATGTGCCAAAGTTTGCACATTTAACCTTCATAACCAGGAGAAGAACATAGGCTAAATTAAAATTGTGCAAATGGACGTTAAATTAATTAAAATTGTAAAAAATAAAAATAAATAGATCAAATATTCACGTATAATATTAAAATGCAAAATCTTCTACAGTCAATTGTTTTTTATTATTTTCTGTTGTATTCAATATCGACTTTCACGAGGCCTTGGAAATTTTAACACGAAATTAAATTACATTGTTGTTACACATCATGAAGGCTAAAACTAGATAATTCATGCAATAACTATATTTACGCAATCCAGGACCGTATTATGAATTCCTCGATGCAGTTTTGTAGATAGTGAGCAGACTGTTTTATACAACTGAATTCTAGAATTTTTTGAAACTACAAGGATCGCTACCACATAATTTACTTAATATTGAATAACCAATAGTACTATTGCGAAATATTGACCCACCAAAATTATGCACGAATAAGAATTGGTGTGAAAAACTCATATGAAACGTAATAGAATTGGCAATATTAACTGCAAAAATAAAAGGAGATGTTTTTATTCCACGTATTGCTAGGATACTCATTCAATTTTAAGCAACTGCAATTTAAATACCGGTAGCATTAGTAATGGCCATATTAAAAAGAAGCTCAAGGACAGTCGTTCGTTCAAAGTTGCAGATATTAACTTAAAAACTGCATGTTTTTCACATCCTCGCTACATTTTATACAAAGAAGTGGGGAAAAAAAAGATTTTACACATATCAATAAGCAATTGAATGATACTTTTGTCATGTAGGTGAATGTATATAAGCCCACTGAAAATAGCACTTTATTAATTCTCAAAATATTGTTGTTCACGTCCGGAAACGTTTTGCTGCGAAATTATATCTGTATAATCACGTTGCAAATGTAGTATGTTAAGCGTTGTGGAAATAAAAATCTCTTAATTTCTAAAGTACCGGTAGGCCTATACGTTTCTCAGAATATTAGTCTTTATGTTAAAAAACGACATTGCGAGTTTATATTGTATCTGTATTCTGTGTATAAAATTAGAATTAATGTAATATGTTCTGAATTTATGAGATATAGTTTCATGTTATATTAAAAAAACTGGGTAGGCCTATGATATAAGTGGGTGTACAGCGGTCAAGAGGTAAAAAATCTTCCAATATAAATTAAATTATATATGTATATATTTGTTCGATGCTGAAACTGATTATAAAGAGGGGAAGGAATTATATTTTCGTTGGGTTTTACTTTGTTTATAGTTTGATTTTTCTATTACTTTATTTGTATTTCTGGTGGTGTGGAGGAGAAGGCCTAATGACCTTTACTACACCAGAATAAATAAATAAATAAATAAATAAATAAACACAAATGAATAAAATAAATAAATAAATAAATAAATAAATAAATAAATAAATAAATAAATAAATAAATAAATAAATAAATAAATAAATAAATAAATAAATAAATAAATAAATAAATAAATCAGTAACAACAAATAAATACATAAAAACGAATAACTATATAAATTTAAAACAACAGTTTAACGTCAGGCACATGATGAAATGTTTTCTTTTCGGTGCATGATTTACAACCCTGAGTTAATCCTGGAAGACATTAGGCTAAGGAGTTGATTAATTCATGTAAGTGACGTTAAGTAAAGATTCAAATTTATGGGCAAGGAAAGCTTAGTAAAGAAATTCGTTTTGGTTGTCTGTAGTTAGGTTTCCGAGATTTCCGAAAACGTAATAACCAGTTTAATTAAAAATAGAAGCAGAAAGGAAAACACGGGCAATGCCGGGTACTTTCAGCTATTTAAATATACATGTAAGAAGGCATTCTCTATTCTCCATTCACTAAAGAGAGTGTATCATTATCCATTTAAATTAAAACAGACGCTTCGATTATTGCGAAGTTTTGTTCAGTGATCTCAGGATTGATTCAGCTCAGAAACTACAGCGTGTTCATAACGCGTGCGTCCGCTTCATTTGTAATGTTCGATACTACGATCATATCTCACCTTCTTTCGAGAAGTTATCATGGCTTAGGATACATGAGAGGAGAAATCTCCACTCACTTTCTCTCTTATATCGAATTATGCACACTTCATCCCCTTATTATTTATTCGCTCGTTTTCATACTCTCTCTCGCTATCATAATATTAATACTCGATCACAATGCGATAACACGCTAGAAATTCCACTTCACACATTATCTCTGTATTCCTCATCTTTCACTGTTGCTACCTCTCTTCACAGGAACTCTCTGCCGCCTGAAGTCAAGGGCTGCCGAACATTGAAATCGTTCAAATCCAAGTTAGATAATTATCTTATGACGAGTTGCCAAAGTAACTTACTATTATGACAAGTGTTGTGATGCATGTTTCCACGTATTCACATTTTTTTTATGTTCTAGTGATATTTAAGTTATTTTATATTTTATTCACATTTTCCCATAATGGTATATCTATAATGTGATAAGTTGAGCTATATATAATCATAATTTTCCTTACTGTGTGTACTTAAAAATATTGTATTCATTGTATGCTTTGTACTGCACTACTTTATTGCTGCTATTATTATTATTATTATTATTATTATTATTATTATTATTATTATTATTATTATTATTATTATTATTATTACTATTATTATTTTTTATCATTATTATTATTACTATTCTTATTTTTTATCATTATTATTATTATTATTATTATTATTATAAAAAATTGTCTTATTTTTTATACTTTGTATGTCTCATTCATTTTGACCTGCTGTTCACATTTTATTATGCTTTTTCCTTTCTTTCTGTATGTTATATATTATGTATGATTTCTACTTACTCGTTGTTTACATTTTATTATTATTATTATTATTATTATTATTATTATTATTATTATTATTATTATTATTATTATCTTATTCAGTTTTGTGTGTAAAATTGTAGTGTACTTTCTAAATTTGTAGTGTTTTTTGTAACACAGTTTTACTCCTAGTTGAGTGTTGGAGAAGGCCGTATGGCCTTAACTCTGCCAGGTTAAATAAATCATATTATTATTATTATTATTATTATTATTATTATTATTATTATTATTATTATTATAAGCAATTACATTTAGTGAATGTGAAATGTTTGTTTACAAAGTAAAATATGAGATCTAGATGTTTAAAATTTTTTAATTGTATCTATATTTCAATATGGCATTATTGTTTGGGGTGGAAGTACGAAAATTAATCTTAGTCCGTTAAATTTACTACAAAAACGAATCATTAAAATTTGTTTAAAGAAACGTTTTGATTATCCAACTAAATTAATTTATTCTGAATTTGATGTATTTAATATTGAACATATATGTACTCTGTTAAAATTGCATCATAAAAATCGTAATAAATTTATATTACAGGCACATAATCATGACAAAACACGAAATAATAGCTAATTCAACATCAGTACAACCTAAATGTTTCACATCTGCTGGTCTAAAGCATAGCATTAATATTGGTCCTCGGAAGTATAATTCTTTAGCTAAATTATACCCAGAACTTGTAACATTTAACCCACTAACATATAACAAGAAAATTAGTGGGAACCACAAAAACTTGCCACCTAAAAATCTCTCTACAAACCGTGAGGAACATCTACTGTTACGGACTGCGGCTCTGACACCACACGGACACAGGAGATACCATATTTTTTATACGGAAATGGTAATAAAAGAAATTGTGGAGTGTGTTCGTGGAATGACAAGGGGGGAGGAAAGGATAAATCACAGAAAATCTTACACAACTTTGGCTTTTTGCACCACAAATACGAGTTACGAAGACAGTTCATGACGATGATGGTGATGATATATCTCTATAATACCTTTAACCAAAGTCAGCATACTCTTCTCTTCCTATATATATATATATATATATATATATATATATATATATATATATATATATATAATTTGAACTGGTAATGGAAATTATGGGAAAACGGCTGAACGGATTTTAATAAATGGCCCCTCATTTTGAAGCTTGGAACCCAAAGTTTTTCGGAAAAGTAGTAGTTTTCAGTGAAATGTCAATTTTCCTACATAATTTTCCTATTTTCCAAAATCCATCTGTTGTCAGTTTTGAGAACTAATTTTATCGAATCACGGCCGACTTGATTGAATTTCAGAACAAAACACACACTACAATAAACAATAGGCTATTACACGAAGGCCATGACCTGCAGGATTGCCGACATATTTAGAGCTCAATTCAATTTGTTATTAAAAACTGATTCTGCAGTGTATAATAATTTTCTGAGTACAGCTGTGTATTGGATATTCAAATCTACGAAACTTGAGGTGGTTTGATGACATTATTATCATTAGAAATCAAATATTATTATAGTTAATATCATGATGCATCTATTTTTAATTAATTGTACATAATATTGATGCTATATTGATGACATGAAAGTGAAACGTTTTGAGGTTATGTAAGTAAATGTAGAGAATATCTTAATTTTATACCTTCATTTCTATAATTTACTGAGTGGCTGCTATATATAACTACAAAACTTAAGTAAGATAATAATATTGTTGTAAAAAATCAAATATTTTTATACTTATTAGCCCAGTGGGGTTGGGTCTTTTTCATATACTTAATGGAGGTGTAGTGTAGATATTGATATGTGTCATTTTCTTCAATATTGGCTCGAGAGAGCGCAAAAATTACGGTTCCTAAGGAAAGATCAAAAGGTATTACTTACTGATAAAATAAGAGGCCTAGAAAATTTTGTAGTCTCCAGATCATTTCAGCAAGATCTCTTAGTAGGATAAAATGATTTTACGCTCTACATTTCAAGTTCTACGTGCAGCAGCTATACGAAAACGCTGTTGTTCGAAAGCTTAGCAAACCTGACATTTTTTTAACTTTTGCCTACATTCCACAATGACCTGAAATAGCTACTGCTATCATCCTGACATTGATACTTGTGTTTTCGCGTTGAAACTCAAAAACTGAAGTTGGATAGGTTCAAGAGAAAGTATTTGGCCTAAAAAAATCCATTCAGAGGGAGTATGTTTCATTATTATGGAAGCAAATAACTATTAAAAAGACAAGTATTCTTCATTGAAAATAAATCTGAAAAATTTTTATTTGAACGTCTAACGAACTTAGTTTGCAGCAGCATTTGCTGCACAAGCCACTAGTTACTAATAAAAGTAACCGAAACATTATGATTCACTATATGCGTGTATTTTTTTCTGAAAACGGAATGGAAATTGTTTCGACGACGTTTGCCAAATTTCTCTTCAGAAGATAGACCGACACATTCCCACCTATTGTATGCCTCCTGCTTACAATCTGCATGAACACAATATATGGATTAAAGGGCTATTATACAGACCTATTTCAGTTCAAACATATTGTAAGAAATCTGTTGTAACTGTATAGCTTCGTCTTTTACTAACGCTCTTCTCCGACGGCTTCGCTCTTTATCCTTCGGCGCTTCGAACTCAACTCATCCGAGCATGCCAATGCAAGAAGTAAACGGGACGTTAACTTCAGACGCAAATTAACATCCGTGGGCGTCGGTTTGAAGTTCTCTCAGAATCAGTAACGCCGTTACCCACGTTCATTGCTGAGCTACAACTTTACATACTTGGACTGCTTAAATCATTGCGTAAATTAAAACTATTTCATCTCCTTACAGATATAACATTTTTAATTCTCCCTTACCTCAATTAGGGTTGCGCGGTATTTTAATGAATTAAACGCTACTGTATACAGAGGTCGTAGGTTCGATTTCTGATTGAATCACTGAATTTTATTAAATTATTCTAATTATTTCTTTGGACGCCCGACATTTTTTCTACATATAGGTTGATACATAGATAGTAGGGTTGAAATTCTTTATTGGTAATTCGATTTGAATATTTTCTCCAGTTATATTTATATTATTCTATTTTTTCAAATAACCCTCGACACATATCTGGAATCTTTTTCGACCCCACACCATATTTTATTGTTAATATCTACATCGAGATACTCCGAAATGCTCCAGTAACTTAGATATGCTATCCTTCATTATTTTAGTTATCTTTAAAATTAAAATTATTATTTCATATTATATCTTTTCCAATTCACTGCGGGCTAAAGCAGGGAGATGCACTATCACCTTTACTTTTTAACTTCGCTCTAGAATATGCCATTAGTAAAGTTCAGGATAACAGGCAGGGTTTGGAATTGAACGGGTTACATCAGCTTCTTGTCTATGCAGATGACGTGAATGTGTTAGGAGAAAATAAACAAACGGTTAGGGAAAACACGGAAATTTTACTTGAAGCAAGTAAAGCGATCGGTTTGGAAGTAAATCCCGAAAAGACAAAGTATATGAGTATGTCTCGTGATCAGAATATTGTACGAAATGGAAATATAAATATTCGAGATTTATCCTTCGAAGAGGTGGAAAAATTCAAATATCTTGGAGCAACAGTAACAAATATAAATGACACTCGGGAGGAAATTAAACGCAGAATAAATATGAGAAATGCGTGTTATTATTCGGTTGAGAAGCTCTTATCATCCAGTTTGCTGTCAAAAAATCTGAAAGTTAGAATTTATAAAACAGTTATATTACCGGTTGTTCTGTATGGCTATGAAACTTGGACTCTCACTCTGAGAGAGGAACATAGGTTAAGGGTGTTTGAGAATAAGGTGCTTAGGAAAATATTTGGGGCTAAGCGGGATGAAGTTACAGGAGAATGGAGAAAGTTACACAACACAGAACTGCACGCATTGTATTCTTCACCTGACATAATTAGGAACACTAAATCCAGACGTTTGAGATGGGCAGGGCATGTAGCACGTATGCGCAAATCCAGAAATGCATATAGAGTGTTAGTTGGGAGGCCGGAGGGAAAAAGACCTTTGGGAAGGCCGAAACGTAGATGGAAGGATAATATTAAAATGGATTTGAGGGAGGTGGATATGATGATAGAGAGTGGATTAATCTTACTCAGGATAGGGACCAATGGCGGGGTTATGTGAGGGCGGCAATGAACCTTCGGGTTCCTTAAAAGCCAGTAATGAAACAAATACAGCATAAACTGTAGGTTATGGATAAAATATTGTAGGTTCAAGAGTAATTATTTATATTTGTAAAATTACCTTATTCTTCCTACTGCAGCAGGTGATGAGACTAAATTAATTAATTGTGTAAACATAATAACTAACACTTGATGTAATAACAATTTCCTTTTAGAGTTATATTTCAAGGAAAGTGAAAGTGTTCTCTGATAATTGAAAAATAAGAACACAGATACAGAATAAATATTGTGGAAAAAAGTGACAGAAACCGTCTCATTTTTAAATAAAAAAATTGAATATAAATTGCGTTCTATCTGAGGAAAAATTCGATGACATATTATGCTATAGACTGGAACACGAAATCTTTAAAGTTAGCTCAACAGGCAAGTGTATCAAAATATATTATTTTTAATGTACCGAAGTACATATGATATTTCCATGCAGATATTTTGCGTCATCATACGATGAAAGAGTAATGGAACGGAGAAAAATTCCCTCCGGCGCCGGGATTTGAACCCGGGTTTTCAGCTCTACGTGCTGATGCTTTATCCACTAAGCCACACCGGATACAACCCCGGCGTCGAATAGAATCGTGTGGACTTCGGTCCTACGTTCATATACATCTATGACGTAGTGCAGAGGGCGGCCACTAGAGGGAACCCAAGAGTTGGAGCTTAATCTGAGACGATTCTATCCGACGCCGGGGTTGTATCCGGTGTGGCTTAGTGGATAAAGCGTCACCACGTAGAGCTGAAAACCCGGGTTCAAATCCCGGCGCCGGAGAGAATTTTTCTCCGTTCCATTACTCTTTCATCGTAAGTGTATCAAAAGCATGATCTACGAAAATGACGAAATGTTCAAAATTATAGCCTTATAAGACAACAGTAGTTAGTAAATTAAATGGAACGGACCATGTTCCTAGAGTTCAATTCTGTCGATGGAGACGAAATCGTGTGTGTGTGTGTGTGTGTGTGTGTGTGCGCGCGCGTGTGTGTGGAGACAGTTTTAGCATTTACCGTAGCCTTAACCAATATTATCTGTAACATAATGTTTTATTCGCGAGATTTTATTGCCGAAAACTGGCGCTCTGAATCACGCCAAAACGGGCTATTACTTGCCCATGTCACTTTTCCAACTCCGCCATACTAAGCGAAACCTGTTTCCAGGCCTTTATCCGTATGTTTTATACATTTTATTTATACAAATCAAAATATCACTTACGGATTAAACACCAACTTTATGTGGTTGCAAATATAGTTAGAACAGAAGTAACGATATATGAAAAATAACACAGTAACACGGAAGAAGCAGATGTTAGAAGAATGACTTAATTTAGCATTTCAAATATGGTGCTGCAATATATTCGAATTACAAGAAGATCAAAGAAAATAAATAAAAATAGTACGAGTATATTATGCAACGAGCCTATAATGGTAGTAATTAAGACGCGAATATGTTTATGAAACGAGCGCAAGCGAGTTTCATAATTTTCATAAAAGCGTCTTAATTAAAATTATAGGCAAGTTTCATACGACTTTTTATGCTCGACCATATTTCTAACTTGAAATTATTCATAAGTATTCATGTTATTCTTATCTGACTGAGGAGCGGAACTGACCTTGTGCAATACCTCGTAAATTGTGAGATGTGCGCAGACGCGAAAATATTGATTTTTTCCGAGAAACTTTGTATAATCTCGCGCCAGTTGTGTTTCGATTGCATATCCGAGATTAATCGATACTTGCGCTTTCATATTGCTACAATGGTATTTTCTGATTGGTGGAACAACTGAACTTTAATGAATAGGTGAACTTTAATGAGGTCCATTAAAGGGCTGCTACCAGGTGTATAATTACTACATTTCGGCATGGTCGAACATAAAATTACTTTTACTACATTGGAAAAAATTCCATACATGTATGAATAGCAGCTAATACATGAATGATAACAAGAATCCTGAATTATAATCACAACCAAAATGTGTATCTTATGCTACAATTAACCCTTAAATTCGTAAAGTATTCTATAGGATACAACAGGTTAATAGGCTATATGCTATAATTTTAATAGAACAATAGAAAAAAAATTGGTAGGAAAATTGAAATTTCACAATACTATAATATTGTACAACATATAAAATATGGACATTGTGATAATTGTTTTCTTTACAGTCCGACACGGTTTAATAAACTAGTGTGAGAAATGAAGTGTTGCCAGTTTAAGGGTTAATAATCTCATAAATGTTTATATAATCTTTTTCATAATTTCATCTCATAATTCCATTTCTACATAATCCTAGTGGTCAGCCGTAGATTTCGGCCAGATGTCCCAAAGTGTGGAATTTGTTGTACATTTATACGTTAAAAGTAGAGAATGAAGTATATTAATCAAAACAATTTCACGTGTACAAAATACTTTTATCCCTTTTATTTCCTAAATTACCTACTTAATGAAATAAGCATTTTACTGAACCAGATCAGTCCGTGACATAAAAGAAGCACATTACACTTTTACTTTAAATCTAACCAAATATAATTTGAAATTTGAAATGTGAAACTTCTAGTTTACTAATTTTAGACATAGCAACTTAATTTTAAAAATCAAATTTGTTATTTTCATTGTCTTATAAAGTTATACTCGAGAACCGTATATTGTTAAGTAGTTACGGTATTAAAGAGGTATGATTGACTAAACCTAAACCACTAACTACATCGAGGTGATGCGAGAATTTCCAAGATTGAAAATTGTATCACCTAATCCATGTATACTGATCTGTTTCTCAATTTCTCTATCTAGCCAAATGTAATAGCAACTCTGTTAATATTCATAAGCTCAATACAAAAGCAAAAAAAAATAAAAAAAAACATTTATTATTTCCATTATGAATTATATATTTATTTTTAAGAATTTGTATTTTAGTCCACTCTATTATCCTATAAAAATAAATACATTCTATCAATACACAAAACTTTTGTCTCAGACAGTACTTTTCTGTTACAATAAGGGAGAAAGGTTATTAGTGAAAGACTGAACATTTTAGATACAAGCGTCAGGATAAATGGAAATAAGATAACAGCAGACAATTTTACGACCACACCCACAGAAGAAACAGGAATAATTACTAAGCATCCGGTCTATTTATATTGCCTTCCTGCATGTGCATGTTTTTAACGCAGAATTGAATGAGAAATATCCTAGTAAAGCATAAAATAAAATAAGAAAATAAAATAGCTCTGCATGTAATATAAAACTTCATAACACGTTCAGCCATACAGTTTCGGTTTGTGGTCCATGTGATGAAGTGAAGCGTTTTCAATTTTATAATAATAATTTTCTGTTCCAGATAGAAATTAATGTGTTTAATTCACGTGGTAGCAAAAAAAGCAAATCACATAATACTACCACATACGCAGAACACATTACCAACACCAACCAAAACTGCAGTAACATAGAAACAGACATGGAAATTCTATATATTGAACAGAAAAACCAGAAACTGAATGAATGAATGAATGAATGAATGAATGAATGAATGAATGAATGAATGAATGAATGAATGAATGAATGAATGAATGAATGAATGAATGAAGTATATTTATTGATACACAATTCAGGCGTTCAGAAGTCGACATTATTAACTCCACTTTTGGTTACTTCAGAGTTTCTAAGTTGGCAATGTATTATATTGACAATATTTTCAGTGGTCAATGTGATTAACTCCACAATTCAGTAAAAAGCCCACAGAATGCAGTATTCTTCTTGATTACATCACAGAATTAATTATGTGTATTTAACTTTAACCTTGGATATCTCAAAATCTTTGGAAAAGAAGTTAATCATGTTGACTTCTGAACGCCTCAGTTACACAAACTCATATACACAGCATCCTTCGCACGAGCCCGTACGGCCATTCGTGCTATAACTATGCACAGTTTGTATAAAAAATAAAAATAAAATAAATGTAAGATATGAAAGAAAAAATGAAATATATATAAACAATTCAATTCAATTCCTTATTAAAATTGCAATAAATAATCAAAATAATAAATATAAAGGTACAACATAATATACACACGCAATAAAAACAAACATAAAAAAGCACACAAATACAAAAAGAATATTATCTCCTAATTACATTATTCGCTCAGTGCCAGTACTACTCATTTCAACACTAATAAATAACTCTTCCCCTTATTTCCTCGGCCCTCTCCTCCTCGGCCAGTTCCACCTTCAGCTGTCGAACATTTACCATAAATTTTCCCACACTCTCACAGACTTCAGCGTTATTTAATATATCGTATGTTGTCAAGTGTTCCTTGCTAGATGTAATGAAGGACTCTGGCAGGACTCGTTTCCTCAGAACTTCTGTGGCTTCACACTCGGATAAAATATGGTGTGATGTTTCGCCTCTACCACAAAGAGGACATATTTCTCGCCCCCTCTTCGTTGACGATTTTAAGTGCCCTCCAAGCTCCTAGACGAAACCAGGTTAAGCCCAGTCTGTCTTCTCTGCTTCCTCCATGAAGGTATAACTCGGTTCCCCAATTTGTTTTGATCATCGATTGGATGTCCAGAGCAACCTTATCCCTACATTCCCCTTCTTTTATTTGCCTGTCTATGTCTTTCAGGCGTTTGACTTTCCGCCAGACATTTCGCTTGTTCCTGCAATCTTCCCCGATTAACTGAATACATTACAATAGTACGAAATATACAGACATACAGAAGCACATCCACAACTTATCCTCAACACAGTTACATTTCCGAACGCACAACCTGTTTGACGAAACACTAACGATAATAAACGCAACCACAACAAACACACCATAAGAAGAAACTGGAAACAAGCAAGGACCTCGCTATAAATCTGAAGATAGCCGAAGTATTATTTAAATAAAACATCACTACTACAGCTACGACTACAACTCCTACTACTGTTCAGTTATTCCGGGCAAAGTGGGAATAATTCCAATGAAAACGGCTCTCTTATAAAGATTTATTTATTGATAGTATAAGACCTAGATAAAATTCTACATTTAAATATTTCAATGTTTTATTTTCAAACGAACACGCAACTGAAATTTTTTAGTACGTTATTTTATGACACTTTATCAACATGTTAGGTTATTTAGCGTCTGAATGAGATGAAGGTGATAATACCAATGAAATGAGTTCGGAGTCAGCACCGATAGTTACCCAGCATTTACTCATATTGAGTTGAGGGAAAACCCCAGAAAAACCTCAACCAGGTAACTTGCCCCGACCGGGAATCAAAACCGGATCACCTGGTTTCGCGGCCAGACGCTCTAACCGTTACTCCACAGGTGTGGACAGCAACCGAAACATAGGCTCACTTTTACATTGGGGCCAATCTATTTCACATTGGTAAAAACACTAATACTAATTTTTACTTAATTTAAAAATCTTTCTTTGTCCCTAACTTCTGCAATAAACTCTCTAGTCTTTATTAATCAGTTAATCTGAGGCCTGATGGCCTGATCTCTACCAGATTAAATAAATGAATAAATAAATACCTGAATAAAAAATAAATAAGGAAATAAATAAATAAATAAGGAAATAAATAAATAAGTAAACAAATAAATAAATAACTAAATAAATAAGGAAATAAATAAATGAATAAGGAAATAAGAAAAATAAATAAATAAGTAAATGAATGAATGAATAAATAAATAAATAAATAAAGCACCACTACTACTGCTACGATTACAACTACTACTGTTCAGTTATTCTGGACAAACTGGGAATTCCAATGAAAAGGTCTTTTTTTATAAATATTTATTTATCAATAGTATAAGACCTAGATAAAATTCTACATTTAAATATTACAATGTTTTATTTTCGAACGAACACGCAACCGAAATGTGGGCATCACTTTTACAATGGGCCAATCCCTTTCACATTGTTAGAAACACTAATACTAATTTTTACTTAATTAAAAAATTTTCTTTGTTCTTAACGTCTAAAATAAACTGTCTAGCCTTTATTAATCACTTAATGTTTTAGTACTTTGATTTTTATTGTATCTGTAAATTTAATATTAATTGTAATTATAATTGTAATTGTATTCTTAATATTGTAGTTGTAATCCCCTGGTAGAGGGAAAGAGAAGGGCTAATGGCCTTATCTCTACCAGGTTAAATAAATAAATAAACAAATAAATAAATAAATATATATAAATAAATAAATAAATAAATAAATAAATAAATAAATAATACCCGTCCGAAAGCGTCCAACGCTGGAGCCAATGTTGGGCTCAATAATTTATGATGTTTCAGTAGTCCAACCACACGTTGTCAAATGGGAACTCAGCGTTGATGCCATTGTGAGGCGTCTGCTTTATGCTAAAGAAATGGGACGATACGATGTGTAAATAGAGTACCAAATTATACAAATATGGCTTTCAGGTATAGCTTCCTGTAAAACTCACTTGAATAATTTGAAGGGAAAAATTGTTCCGGGTCCGCGCATTGAACCCAGGACCTTTGGCTGAGCGCACCAACGTTCTACCGACTAAGCTACCCTGGAACTCTACCGAACCCTGTTACACGTTACTGTTCTTTAACATAAAACCACAAATTTAAATCACACAGAAAGTGTGCACTCAATGTTGGGTCTTTGACGTCTTGTCAACCCACTTGAGGTATGTGGATATGAAGGGAATAATTTAACTGGAATCTGGTAGAATTCCCAGATTCGATACCCGGCCCCAGAACAATTTTTCTCTTGATAATATTCAGAGTACTAAATTTAGACTTAAAAGAATATATTCAAAAATGTTCTATAGTCAGAGCAAAAATTGTAGCTAATTTTCTAGCTATAACTATGTAAAAGCGCACGAGCCGAAGGCGATATGTAGTGAAGTATTTTATTGACGTTAGTGGTCATTAAACTAGAAACAGAACAACTAACACCCATCATATGTACCATATTCAACAGAATCATAGAAACGGAGACAATCCCGGAACAATGGAAGACAAACACAATTATCCTCCTACACAAAAAAAGGCTCGAGGGATGACATAGGCAACTATAGACCTATAAGCTTGATGTCAGACTTATACAAACTGTTTTCAAAGATAATAACAAAACAGATAACAAAAACCCTGGACGAAAGTCAACCTCCCGAGCAAGCAGGATTCCGCACAAGTTTCAGCACGATAGATCATCTGCAAACCATAAACCAGCTGATAGAGAAGTCAGAGGAATTTAACTTACCTTTGTACCTAAGCTTTGTAGACTAAAGCAAAGCTTTTGACTCAATTGAACACAGAAGCATTCTGCAGGCCTTGTCGACACAGGGAGTGGAAGGCAAATACATTCGTCTATTGAGCAATATTTATAGACAAAACTTTGCTAAGGTAAGAACAGAAATAGAAGGTCAATCATTTCGTCTAGAACGCGGAGTACGACAAGGTGACCCAATCTCTTCCAAACTCTTTACAAGCATTTTGGAAAATGTATTCAGAAAAATGAACTGAAACAAGCAACAGGGAATAAACATAAACGGAAGACACCTAACAGACCTAAGATTCGCGGACGACGTAGTCCTGTTCGCAAAAACACCAGAAGAACTACAGTCAGTGCTCCAACAACTCTGTACACAAAGCAAAACCGCAGGTTTATCAATGAACGTGACAAAACACAGCTGATGACAAACAGACAAGAAATCCCCATCTCAATTGACGGAACAACGCTACCATATGCAACGGAATACACATACCTAGGCCAACTAATTTCCTTTAAAGACAAGATTGGAAAAGAAATAAGAAGAAGAATATCCTTAGCTTGGAAATCCTTCTGGTCCCTCCAGTTCATACTCCTGGACAAGACAATCAACAGAAGACTCAAATTCGAAGTACTACATACCTGCATCTACCCAACACTACTTTATGGATGGCAAACATGGTCGACAACAAACAGACAGATGAATGCGCTAGAAATATGCCAAAGGAAAATGGAACGAAAGATATTGGGAGTAACTATGAGAGACAGAATTTCCAATGAGTCGCTGTCCCAAATGGCATCAACAACAAACGTCACACAAAGAGCAAACAAATTGAAGTGGAAGTGGGGAGGCCACATCGCGCGGATGAAAGACGAAAGATGGACATACAGAACCACCATGTGGGACCCGCGCACAGGAGACCGGCACAGAGGCAGACCAAGGAAGAGGTGGGCAGACTTCTATACAACACAAGCAGGCCAGCAATGATCCAGAATAGCAAGAAGCAGGGGAACATGGAGAACAATTGGAAGTCGACTACAAACGAAGACAGTGCCAGCCACAAACAACATCCCAAGCTGACTCAGTGATAGTGCATTCAATATAATAAAAGTCGAAAAAATTCGAAAAATCGAAGGAGAATTGGGAGGAAAATTTAAAAGGTACGCAAAACGCGTCCTTGCAAGTGGGTTGGGGCTGTACAAAACTAAATATGTGAGCTCCAAGCCTGTTGGCCACTAGTCTCACTCCGGGTTACGCTGGTCCCCTTGAAGGAGCTCTAGAAAATTTTGAAGGGGAAGCCGAAATTGGACGTAACCTCTTAGGTACCACATACGCGAGGGGGCTGACATTGATCAATTGATCACGGAACGGGGCGAGGAGGAGTTGGCTGGTGTTTGCCGTTAGAATGGCAAGACGCCGTCATCTGTTGTTCGATGACAAAGCATGTGAAGGCCGTCGGAAGAAGCACCGTGAAATCTAATCTGCAATTTGAGAGGTCCCTGTCCTTTCAATTTGCGACTTATTAAGTGACCTCGTATATTTAATATACTATTTATATTATCTGAACTAGGGCCTACATCGTTTATAATAAGGGTGGAATATGTATGGGGAAGGGCATATAGGTCCGTGGCCCATTTCTTATAGGGCTCATCCCGACATTTGTCTTACGCCTGAGGAAAACCACGGAATACCTTAGGCGAGATGAGTTGTCTCATGTATAAGAGACTAGCCAATTTGGCTATTATGTAGGAGGTGATTGTTGTCATGAGCCTTGTTGAATCGTCTCAATTTTGAGACAAGCCATTTGGCTATATGATGGCTCAATTACGAAGAGTGGGAGAGATGTAATTAGTTGATTAATTTAAGTAATTAGCGAAATGAATGGGGATATGAGTGCAGGTCCGTGGCCCATTTCTTTTAGGGCTCATCCCGACATTTGTCTTAGCGCCTTAGGAAAACCACGGAAAAACCTTAGGCAGGATGAATTTAAACTCCCGTGGACTTACGCGCAGTTTGCTTCGTACGTGCCATCGCTTACTCCTTTGTCCTCGCAACCCAAGTTGACGCAATACAGTCGCGCCCGCTATAATAAAAGTGTTATTGAAATCAAATTAATCAAAGTGACAGCGAAATCAACTCCAACCAGACAAAGAAACACTAGGCACAACCTAACGCGGAGTAGCTCACCGCGTTAGTGAAACAGAGCTACCCTCTAGCAGGAGGCCTTTGCCCTGCAAGGGACACATTAGGCTATTATTATTATTATTATTATTATTATTAGTGTTATAAAATTCACTGTTCGGAAATACGGGTGAGCGTCTACCTGTGTAGATATTTGTACTCTACTGCTTCAGGCCTACAAATTGATGTAAGTTTCATTACATTATCGCGTGTCAGGATCGCGACCGTTCGTCAAACTATAGAAGGGCTTCAAAAGGCGAACATAAAAGTTGGAATTTAAATAGTAATGTAATTTCTCTTTTAACCAGTAGTTGCAGACTGAACATTAGAAGGCTATAAATACCATTGAAATCAATCTTTTCATAAAAGGGAATATATGTCCCAGGGTTAATACTTTTAGGAAAGCATTAAAAATTACCATTGTAATTTATTTACTTTCTAGTTTTCGCCGTAAATTCTGCATAGTTTATGTTACATGACTGGTAGAGCAAATAAGGTTGAATGTGCAAGCAGGCAGCTGATCACTGACAGTGTTGCTGTGAGCGCAGTGGCGGATGCAAGTGAAACTGATATCGTAAGAACGCAGTACAGGCAGGTGGAAGACATTTTCAACATTTACTCTGAGGATTCTCCCACAGTTACACTGTAATGCAGAACAGATTGCACATGTTTGCAAATTACGGTTGAGAAGTTATTAACTGGCAGCGCATTTCTATTCCCAAACGTACAACTGATCGAGTAGTTTTTTTTCTGGTAAATCTATTACGTCACGTGGATGCATAAGCAGGGAGGAATTATAAGCCGGTAAGAATAGACTATCAATCATAGTACACATAAACGCTCCATCGTCAATGTTATTTATTTAAAGCACCAAGTTAGGACAACATTGTGATCTGATTCTAATACTGAGTAAGTTGAATTTTCGGATAAATCGCAATATAGCGAACGCCAGTAGGGGAAGTTATCCCCACTCACATGAAATGTGCATTCTACACAACACTCGCCTATCAAGTAGAGTGTCTGTTGAGCTAGTAGGGGAAAAGTGGAAGTGGTCGTGGGCGGAGTTTCTACGTTCGCTATATTGCGATTTGCCCGAATTTTCATTCAGACATTTGTGTTAATATTATTTTATTTTAATTTATCAATCTATGTTATATTGTGTTTCATTTTGATCTGTATTTTGTATACAGTGTGTAAAATGTAAATATTGCTAATTTTTATATAGATTTTTGTCATTTTATTGTGTGCCTTTAACGTCTTGTGACATAGGAAGAACACTTTCTTAGCTTAAACACATTTTTACTGGCATTTATGGTAAAATATATGAATTTCATAATCTCAGAATATATAATTTTGTTTACCGTAACGGAGCTGGTTTAGTTAAATGAATTAATTGTAGGCTATATATTATATTTATATTTTAGTATATACAGTTAATGTGTGTCATATTTATTATTAAGTTCTATAATTAGCTATACGTAGATTATATATACTAGTTCAGTATTATAATCGCTCTAATTCTATTTTCTGTCATATGAAGCACTAATATTTTGTACAGACCTAGTTTTGCAGTGTTAGTGCGTTTATATGGTTAAAAAGTTTCTGCACAGACCGTTTCAATTTAGTAGCAATCCCACTTACAGTTGTCATGCTCCATTATTATTATGTATTGAACTAGGTTATGCATTTCGTAGCGTCCTGACTTAAGCATTTAGGATCAGAGTTTGAACACTGAAACTCCAGGATATACTAACAGATAACTTTCCTAATTTGTTTGGGAAAGAAAATGCACTGCCTGGACATTATAATTATGAAGTTTTCTATGGATAGCTCTTTATAGGCCTAACATTCCTAATGCTAAAGTAGGGTTTCTATAAGAGATGAACAACGACCGAGAAAGCAAGACTAACAGCGCCCGCAAAGCCGAAAACCAGCACGACAATGTTCTATACATCGCGACGTGAAGACTGCTTGTGAGTGTTTCGAGACGTCGAGATTGATCACTCTCGTAGTCCCGAACGTCAAGCAGCCTTGAATCGCCACAGTTGTTTATATCTGAATAAACTTTTATCTACTTTGGCAACTGTTATGTATGTATAAACAATCAAGTAGCCTATTTGAAACAAACTCTCTACCTTTCAGTGTATAATATTCCTTTCTCCATTCTTTATTTACTTACTGGGCCTTATTAAAAGGCCAGGAATTTTCTTTTCATATGTTGAGATCAAGTGTGCAATCTCAGGTAAAAAGATATTAACATTATGTTTTATGTTTCTTAGAAATGCAAATTTATTTAAGAATTATATTTATCTATTTATATAACCGTAGATAATAAGTCCCTTCTCTGGCAAACTAGCGAAAGTGACAAATAAGCGATCCTGTACGCAAGGTCTATATTTTACTATAGTACAATATGGACCTTAGTGCAGGGTCGCTTATTGGTCACTTTCGCTAGTTTGCCAGAGGAAGGACAATAGAACCAGGACATTTTGATAACTAAGTTACTGTTCTGTTTTGTCTTTTTATCTCACTTAAACATTTATAATGTTATTTATTTCAATGATGTATGTTATTCAAAGTTACGAAATCTTTCCACGCCGACCAAATGTTATTTCTATGAGCTAATGATGAGCGAGTCTCGAAGCGTACGAGAATGACGAGACGAGAGACAGAAGACAAATGCAACGAACACAGCGAGCGAGAGCGGCAGTTAGTTTTGTTCATCTCTAGGTTCTATGTATCTGAAAATACAATAATAATAATAATAATAATAATAATAATAATAATAATAATAATAATAATAATAATAATAATAATAGTAATAATAATAATAATAATAATTTAGTAATATATTATGTATTATCAGAAGCGACATTATTCATATTGGAATATCCATCCCTTTCAAAGAAATAGATTTCGGACTCCAGGTTTTGTTATTTAAAAAGGTCGTTGTTTTAAAACCAAAAAATGCGAAACTATAATTAGAAGATTTTTATAAAACGGTTATAGCAAACTAAAAGTTAATTACACATTTTTGTATCATTTGTAAATAATTCAGTATGTGCTATAAAAAATCATTTTCCTGAGTTTTTCATCTTTTGATATTTACACCCTGATATATGTCAGAGTCGCCCTCGGTAGCGCAGTTAGTATAGAGCTGGCCTTCTATACTCGAAGTTGCGGGTTCGATCCCGGCCGAGGTTGATGGCATTTAAATGTGTTTAAATGTGACAGGCTCATGTCAGTAGATTTCCTGGCATATAAAAGAACTCCTTCGGGACAAAATTTCCGGCACACCGGCGACGCTGATATAACCTCTGCAGTTGCGAGCGTCGTTAAATAAACCACAATTTTTTATATGTCAGCTCTTAAATTGATCATACTGTATAATGTAGAATTACATGGGTGGGCGTACGTATATACGTATCCGGAGACAAAAGCACTGAAACTGTAAGGAATAAAATTCCGTAAAATGATTTTGGTTTAGCGAAACAATTTCCAGCACAAAGGGATTGTTGTTTTCTTTCTTTCTGCGAAGCGAGTGGTGTGGGTTGACCAGAAGAGCCGGATGAAGTGGATTCCACTGGACTCTTGTTACGCCCCATTGTAAGACACAACGACATTCTCCAAGAGCTGAAAGCTGCAGTTAGGAAAGAGGCTAATCACAGGTTTACGGAAAACACGAGACTCGTAATGAATATTCCATAAGCAAGGAAATTAGTTCCTGCTACGTTAATTTACGTTCATTACGTAATTATATGAGTTTACACTTCGTTCACACCTCTACTTGATTATTTATTACATCAAAATGTGACCACAATGTTTCCGAGAAGCAAAAATTATTCTGAAATGGATTTGACAAAAAACACAAATTACTTCATTCTAAAGTCTACAATAGAAAGTTAAATTTTGTAACGTAAATGCCAAAAAAAAAATAGTTCGGCTGCCTTGGTTTTATGGATAGAGTAATTAAGTGTTTTTCATCCAAGCGTCCGAGGTTCGATTACCGACGTAGGCAGTAGAAGAGATTTAACTTCCGTCCACGTAACTGGGAATGTGTTCTGTGCCATATATTGTTCTGTGATGTCTCAGAGGTGGCCTGTGTCGTGCTGACCATCAGTGAGATCTCTCAAGTGTTGGCCCACGGTTATATACCTACACCTATATACCGTGTCCCGCTTAGAGGGGTCGAGAAATAAGTGCTAATTTAAATTATAAATAATGGTTTTATAACTTAACTTTTTGTATAACTTGATGTAAAAACTCTACAAGTTTCCGAGAATGGTCAGTGCAACTCGAAGTGTGCTCCTCGAGCTACCCTGAAGACATCCAAAAGGTTCTCAACCTTCTGCCAAGTGTTTCATTACATTTGTGGGGTGATTAGCACGGAATAACTAAATCCCAACTTCACATATTTCATAGGCGTATAGTTGGTTTTGATTGTTATGCTTATTTAGAAATTATATTACTTAAACCTGTATTTCGCTTTTGTCAATTGGCTGAAGATTGAGTATACACGTTGAATAGTGTAGTGCTGATCCATTCATAATGTCGAAGGCAAAACGTTCAATTCGCTCAGAGATACGAAGTGCAATTAAGAAGTGTGGGAATGACGTTTTATATATTAACGAAGACAATATCGTGTGTAATGTATGTAAAATTGAACAACTCAGGCTATAGAGAAACATTGCAACAGTACATCGCACAGGAAATGCGTTGAAATGAAATCTGAGAAACCATCTACATCATCATCATCATCATCATCATCATCTAGTTGTGAGGGACTAAATGAAACGTTTTGCAAAGACATGTGCAACATGATGCTCATTGTAAATATTCCTCTAAAGAAATAGAGTGATCCTCATTTTGGAGGTTTTATTCAGAAATTCTCTCGGTACAAAAACTGTTTAAGCAATAGGCGAAGACGATTCAGCTTCGACAACTTACGAGAATATATCGTCGTTTACTGCAACGCTGGTAATTCCATCAATGATGACGAGGACTAAACCTTGCAAGGTATGTGCTACAGTACGTCATTTTTCTTTTCCTTCTGACTGTACGGAGGTACAGTAGCATGTTGACGTCGTCTGTTTACGTTTAAAACCTGTTCAGCCAATGATCTGAATGAAAAAAAATGTAACATATAGTAAATGTGCACCTACATTCAACGATAAGTCGTCCCGCATCCACCGTCTAATTATGACAATAAATGATTGAATAATTTTAGTTTTGTCCTTTAAATATGCAGAAATTCGAGCGGAACAGTCTTCGAGGTCTAGTTTTGAGTCATGAATAGAACGTCCACTGAAGCGCACACAAGATGCAAGTGTTCCCTGATAGCACCTCATACTATGCACCATGGCACTTGAAAGTAGTACCACAGTCTACTATATACAGTCACGAAGCTTGGGATGATTTTTTGCAAATCTCGCGATAGTTGCTAGCCGCTTGAAGCGCTGTGAGTACTAGGAACAATAGACTGTGCCACAGCCATCGTGATCTAATACAGGCCGTAAGGCAGACCATGTCACTCGCTTAACCCGATCACGAAGGGCGGCGTTTCAACCATATAAATGAGTTGGAATGCATAAACAGTAACATATGTTTATCTAAAATTTAGTGTAATTCCATTAATAAAACTTAAAACAATGATTGAGACACTTCAGACATAATTCACTTGCGAGTTAAGATGTAATATTATTTATAGTGTGAAAATTACTTTGTTCGTATGTGTAATACATGCCTTTATTTCGATTAAATATTGCGAAATTCTTGTACATTCATTTATGCACGATTCAATAATTTCCAATTGCACCGCACGGATATTTAGATATGTTGAAATTATAGGTTATGTTTACTGTACCAGTTGCCCCTTTCTGCCTAAATTTAGTGACCTCCAATGCCTTGCCATTCATGTGAAAATTATAGGTTATGTTTACTATATTTAAATTATATTCCTAAATTCTCAATCATACATTATAATTAAGCATGATGTCATGTATGATACCCCGGACATTCAATTTGTCTGTATTTTAATACTAAAATCGAGTACTGAATTATTGTATTTATCTACTACTTAAGAGATGAGGTAACACAATCTTACGTACACTAATTTCATAGGAGTGGTACGGTAAAAGTTTTGTCTAAACTTAAGGAAGGTAGATGTGCTAAATTGAAATCACAATATAAATTCTTTTTTATTAAACCTCAAAATAGCTTCCATTCTAAACTTAAAATGTTGACGCGAACAGATTATGTTAACATGTAAAATTCTCTTCACATTGAAATAACACAGTTTTCTAATTATTTCTGCAACATATTATGCAACAAGAAGTAAACGGAACTTATGGGCACATTGCACTAAATAAAGCTTAGAAATGATACGTAATAAAGTTATAATATAATATTTCACTGAGCTCCATACACTGAAATAGAAAACCCGAACAAACATTAAGGCCTGGTCTAAATCGAAAAAGCATTGGCTGTGCCGTATTTCGCATTTTTGTGAAAAGGTATGTAAACTGTGAAATCTTCGTTATCGGTTGTAATAAATGTAAATGGCTAAAATACAATAATTTGAATAATAATATGGGACAAGGAGACGTTTGTAGACTATAAATAGTAAGAAAACTAAGATAGAGTTATCCTTCTTCCGAAAGATCCAGGAAGGTGAGTTTATAGAATATAATATATATTTTATGAAAATAATATATAAACCTTATGTATTTCATATTTCAATACTGGAAGGAAGATGTTAATTTTTTCAAAGGAACACCATATCGAAAGTACAATACATTTTATGGTCTGCTAGGGAAAGAGTCTGTAATGATGCGATAGTAGCGATCCTGGTGGTGAACAACTATCTATGGATGCATATTTCAACTGTCTATGTTCGCATATTTAGTAAATATTAAGCTTCGTGACTGTATATACTATATATTATATTAATGTACCGAAGTACACATGATATTTCCGTGCAGATATTCTGCGTCATCATACGATGAAAGAGTAATGGAACGGAGAAAAATTCTCTCCGGCGCCGGGATTTGAACCCGGGTTTTCAGCTCTACGTGCTGATGCTTTATCCACTAAGCCACACCGGATACCCACCCCGGCGTCGGACAGAATCGCCTCAGATTAAGCTCCAACTCCTGGGTTCCCTCTAGTGGCCTCCCTCTGCACTACGTCATAGATGTCTATGAACGTAGGGCAAGTCCACACATGTGCTGAGGTGCACTCGTAATGAGTGACTAGTTGGCCGGGATCCGACAGAATAAGCGCCGTCTTAAACCACGAAGTGATTTACGCATATCACATATATCATATTAATGTACCGACGCCGGGGTGGGTATCCGGTGTGGCTTAGTGGATAAAGCATCAGCACGTAGAGCTGAAAACCCGGGTTCAAATCCCGGCGCCGGAGAGAATTTTTCTCCGTTCCATTACTGTTTCATTGTATATACTAGATTGTGGTAGTACCAGTATCACTCGTTATTCCTTCAATCACAGCCGTCGCTTGCGGATGGCTACAATTAGATTGCTTTTTATTTTGACATGATTAAAAATAGATTCAACAGATTTCGCGTACAATACTTATTAATAGTGACAGTGCAGAAGAAGTTCCGGCATTTCCTCAGCAAATATAAGAATAAAGAATGACATTTTGGACCATATTTCACTGGAATATTCTTCCATCTGTCGCCCTAACATGAGGTTGGAAACGTGTGGAAATGGAGTTTGAATGAAAGCAGCAGGGACACGAAAACTTTTGACTGACAGAGGTGACAAATTGATATTCCGTTGTATCAGTAATGCGATGGGAACTATGAAAACCACGAAAACGCTCTAAACAGAAAAACACGAATCGATCCACGCGTCTTCCGAATGAGACGCAGGCACGCACGCAGCGTGAGTCACGGCGCCCGTGGAGAGGATAATGGACCCCATTAAAGAGGCAGTATTCTTTAATATCAGAGCCAGCTCATTGATGTGATGTGTCCAGGACTGGAACTGTATTTCAAACGAAATTAAGCAGGGCTCGAGAGCAAAGTTGAATTCCTGGTACGGAGAGCGCAACTCTTCCCTGTTCAAATGACGTTTTCCACTGCTTGAGCGTCATTCAGTCGTTCACCAGCTCCACCTCCGACGTAACTCCCCTTTAATCTGCACACAGCTTAAAATTTGCCGAGCAGGTCACCAACATATTGGAGGAAAAACAAGCAAATAGACGTCGGTTCGGAGTTTAAGATTCTTCCTTTGCCACAAATAATAATTCTGTTGCCAGATTTACGCCAATCCAAAGTTCGTCTGTAACGTATTCGAGCGACTGCATATATGTAATACACGTGGCGTTTAATATTTATTTGTGCGAGATCGTGCGTATTTGCTTGTTTTCCGCACAGAACCAATACGCGGTAAGTGTGAAATACCACATTCAGTATTCCCAACGTAACACACATAACAATTTCCCTCTTCTTACCGCTTAAGCGCGACATTCATTTTACTGCTTTAGGCTTTTAACATATTATTTTTAGAGACGTTTAACATAGTGATAATTATAAATTGGAAACTTACCATTGCAATTTCACCTAAATTGCAATGTTAATTATTGTTTCTAAATATTTTGCAAAAATTAAGTAAAGTCTACCACTCCACGAAACTTATTGCATTCCTGATACAAGTAACATTAAGGAAGCCGTGAAAAAATCAACAAGATTCCAGATGCCGATGTTATTACTGCAATATGTTATATAAGTAATATTGTTAAAATATTAAAATAAAAAATAAATCATTACATAACCTTACCGTTTGTTTTAAGTTCGCATTTATAGACTGGGGGAAAAAAAAAGACAGACGTATATCACGGCCTGCTGGAGTATAGTAAACACAGAAAACATTTTATAGCAACAATGTTGAAGAAAGATATTTTGGTTTTTCGAAGTTGCCGTCATTAAACAGAAACCAAGATGAAGATTTCATTGCAACTAATTAGAAATTCGTCTTTCAGGTATGTAATAAACGATCTTCGCACAAAATAATGTACGATACACGAGCGGTATGTTTGTTTTCATGTTCTCGGAAATTAAAAAACCTCAACTATGTTTCGCTTTTTCAATCTTTTCCTCGAACATGAAAACGTCAACATACCGCTCTTGTAACGTATATTATTATTAACACATGAGCAGTATTTTCTTTTAAAAAGAGTTTGTCAGATTTAATGCGAGAATTTACTTCTTCCATAATAAGTCAATCAAGAAGTTTCCGTCAACTGAATAATGCCGAATAAACTTGGCTTATATAAAGTTTAAGACTATAGTTATTCAAAAATATGGGATGAAGTAGTAACAAAAAAATTTTGCACACGATGACATCAACACTAATATTATTATCCACATTATCTCTTTCGTCATCATTAATAACATTACCGATAACATCGTTGTCGTTAACAGGACTGTCATAGGCATCACTATATCATCATAGCTATCGTCATTATCATTGTAGTCACAATCATAACCACTATCACCACCACTATAATTACCATTATCGCAATAATCATCGTTATCATCACCAGTCACAACCATTCTCGCCATCAACACTATCATCAGTTCATCACCATTATCACAAACATCATCGTCATTATCATCTTCAGTTTGTCACCATTATCACAACTATTATCATTAATACTATCATCACCATTATCATAACCATCGTCGTCATTATCATCCTCAACTTCCGTTCATCATCATTATCGTTATTGACACTATCACCACCATTATCACAACTATTATCGTCATTATCATCTTCAGTTCATCACCATTATCACAACCATTGTCGTTAGTGACACTATCATCACCATTATCACGACCATCATCGTCATTATCATCTTCATCCTCCGTTCATCACCATGATCACAACCACTGTCGTTATTGACACTATCATCACTATTATCACAACCATCATCGTCATTATCATCCTCAGTTCATCACCATTATTACAACCATCGTCGTCATTGATACTATCATCACCATTATCACAACTATTATCGTCATTATCATCCTCAGTTCATCACCATTATCACAACAATTGTCGTCATTGACACTGTCATCACCATTATCACAACCATCGTCTTCATTATCATCTTCATTCTCCGTTCATCACATTGATCACAACCATTGTCGTTATTGACACTATCATCACCATTATCACTTCCATCATCGTCATTACCATCCTCAGTTCATCACCATTATCACAACCATCATCGTCATTATCATCCTCAGTCCATCACCATTATCGCAACCATCATCGTCATTATCATCCTCCGTTCATCACCATTATCACAACCATTGTCGTCATTGACACTGTCATCACCATTATCACAACCATCGTCTTCATTATCATCTTCATCCTCCGTTCATCACCATGATCACAACCATTGTCGTTATTGACACTATCATCACCATTATCACTTCCATCATCGTCATTACCATCCTCAGTTCATCACCATTATCACAACCATTGTCGTCATTATCATCCTCAGTCCATCACCATTATCGCAACCATCATCGTCATTATCATCCTCCGTTCATCACCATTATCACAACCATTGTCGTCATTGACACTGTCATCACCATTATCACAACCATCGTCTTCATTGTCATCTTCATCCTCCGTTCATCACCATGATCACAATCATTGTCGTTATTGACACTATCATCACCATTATCACAACCATCATCGTCACTATCATCCTCAGTTCATCACCATTATCACAACCATCATCGTCATTATCATCCTCAGTCCATCACCATTATCGCAACCATCATCGTCATTATCATCCTCAGTCCATCACCATTATCGCAACCATCATCGTCATTATCATCCTCAGTTCATCATTACAACCATCGTCGTCATTGATACTATCACCACCAATATCACAACAATCATCGTCACTATCATCTTCAGTTCGTCACGATTATCATAACCATCATCGCCATTATCGTCTTCAGTTCATCACCATTATCACAGCCATCATGGTGTCTATCATATTCAGTTCTTCACCATTATCACAACCATCATCGTCACTATCATCTTCATTTCATCATCATTATCACAACCATCGCCGTCACTGACACTATCATCACCATTAAAAATAAAAAAAAATATTGTTTAGTCAATTGTCCGAATACTGGTTGGAACCTTGTAAGTGTGATAGCAATATTACTATTGTAATTTTTATTATTACTTTTATCATCCTTTTAATTAATATGTGTATTATATTATTATAAACTTATGCTATTTTATGATTGGGAATCTATGATGGCAAGTACATTAATATTAATAATTAATAAAATAAGTAATACATGCTTACTAAATATTCTTTGATTAATAATATGGATTTTATGAAGATATGCATGTAGTATCGAAAGCTATTACAAGTACACTTAAAAGTCCAATATAGTCCTTCCTACTGAAGATGAGGCGATAAAAGTCCTGTGTTATCGTACCTGACGAAAAGGGGTTACAATTATAGTCCACACATTAGCGTAATGGAAATTAAAAATAATTATTAATTTGAGAAGTTTGGACTATATGATTGAACCTTTCGAAATATATCACCCTTCAATGGCGTAAAAAATGAACATTTATTTCCACTACTGTGAACAACAAGCCTCATATGTCACCCTGAAAAAATACACACGCTATCAATCATCTTCCTCTATTGACGGAGTATTTGCCGTCCTGATTTGGAACCCTGTTTCAAGTCAGGTTTTGACCTCCACTTCTAATGGCGTCTATCATTTTGACGCAATCACATGACCCAGATTCATCGCTTGACTCTGTGTATCTGGTCATTAGTGTTGCGGTTTCAAGACCCGATTAGGCTATGAATGTTAGTGATTGATTGCCCTCGTATCCACTCACGAAGTGCTAATGGAACACCGAGATGAGAAGAACCCTATATCAAAACGCAAAAGAAATATATTATCTGAAGTGCATATAATGGACTTTAATTGCGAAGATCTCTCTTATGAAATGGTTTCGCGACAATATATTGCATCACAGAATATGATGTTTCTAAAATTAATAATTATAGAACACACATTTCTGTTCCGTGGAAATGATAACGATGACAATGACAAAATAATAATTATCATTTAATAACAACTATAATTACAGAAATAAATGTGTTCCTTTTCTAAAAAAAACTTAATACCTTAGAGCACCTGTTCACACTGTATACGAGCTCAGTTTTGAGACACTAAACCCGTATTCAGAAGCTCCCGGTTCAAATCCCGAGGTTCTCTAAAGTTATCGGAGTTTTTGGTGATTTCATCGGTATTAAAATAATACTTACTTACTTACTTAATGGCTTTTAAGGAACCCGGAGGTTCATTGTCGCCCTCACATAAGCCCGCCATTGGTCCCTATCCTGAGCAAGATTAATCCAGTCTCAACCATCATATCCCACCTCCCTCAAATCCATTTTAATATTATCTTCCCATCTACGTCTCGGCCTCCCCAAAGATCTGTTCCCCTCTGGCCTCCCAACTAACACTCTATATGCATTTCTGGATTCGCCCATACGTGCTGCATGCCCTGCCCATCTCAAACGTCTGGATTTAATGTTCCTAATTATGTCAGATGAAGGATGCAATGCGTGCAACTCTGCGTTGTGTAGCTTTCTCCATTCCCCTGTAACTTCATCCCTCTTAGCCCCAAATATTTTCCTAAGAACCTTATTCTCAAAAACCCTCAATCTCTGTTCCTCTCTCAAAGTGGGAGTCCAAGTTTCACAGCCATACAGCACAACCGGTAATATAACTTTTTTATAAATTCTAACTTTCAGATTTTTTGACAGAAGACTAGATGACAAAAGCTTCTCAACCGAATAATAACACGCATTTCCCATATTTATTCTGCGTTTAATTTCCTCCCGAGATTAAAATAACACTGGTCAACAAAATTAAACACATTTTTTGTTAAAAAATTAATGAGTGATTCTTATAGAATTTTTCGTGCTGATTTCAAATCTTTTTTCAAAATTTTTCTATCACCCAAGGTCTTTGAATAATTATATGAAATGTAATTCAAACTTTTCTAGAGTTAATACTGTGTTTCCCTTTGTGGCCTGACCCCAAGTTAGGTATATATATGTTGACATGTATCCAATGTCAACTGCCTCTCATCGATGGAGGAAAGTTCGATCTGGTACTGTGGATTGAATTCGTCGTAGCTCAGTGGTCAGAGCGCTTGGTACGTAGAACAAAGGACCCGGGTTCGATCCCCGGCGCCGGAGCTATTTTTCTCCTAAAATATTAAGTGTCAATATTACAGATAAATTCTGTAGGACAAAATAATATATCTACAATATTCTCTCAGCTAGCAGTGCATAATAACTGCGGATTCCCGGCCAACAAGTCACTCAGCTGAGTGCGCTCCTAGTACAATGGCAGTTGACATTGGATACACGTCAACATATATGCCTAACTTGGAGTCAGGCCACAAAGGGAAACATGGAAGGAGGAGAGTTCGGTCCGGTGCTGTGGATTGAATTCGTCGTAGCTCAGTGGTCAGAGCGCTTGGTACGTAGAACCAAGGACCCGGGTTCGATCCCCTGCGCCGGAGCGAATTTTTCTCCTAAAATATTAAATAAAATGTGATCAGGAATACTTTTACATAATATCTTTTTCAAATAGTGACTATCTTCACCGTGAATAGTAAGTACAGAATAAATGAGATAGGAATTGTCATACAATGACGTCGTATATTAAACAGTTGGTATGCTTCATTTTGACTTAATTATGTTTTATAACCAGGAATCATAAAATATATAGATAGATATTTATATAACTCCTTATTTCATAGAAAGAAATTGAAACTTTAATACTATTTATTCTTCTTTTTTTATTTCCGACTTTCGTTACGTACATGAAGTTTGTTGGACATTGAAGTTGCAAAATATTGGATAGATTGTATGGAAATTTTGTTGCTCTTTTTTGTTTGCTCTATATTAATTCAGGTTTTTATGCCATATATACTTCAAAAGGTTGTAGAAATGCATAAAAGTTCATTATTTGTTTAGTAAACAGATTTTACCCCGAGTCAAGTTTTTCAAATGTCATATATTGAGTTTTCAGTTCGTCACGCCCGAAAGCATTTATTTATGACTGGTACACTATTTACTAATATTATTTTAGCTTGTGAATGTCATATTTTTAAAAAGTAAAATGTTTTAATGAATTACTGAACGAAATATCAAACGAATTTTATCATGTTTGAATTCATGTTAAATTATTTATAAAATATCAGATATTACTGTGATATAAGTTTTATAGCAAAAAGTGTACGAATATGATGCACGTGTTACCTTGTTTTCTCGAAGCTACAAATTCATTACAGTAATAGAATTTACCATTGTACTGTGATATGCGATATAATGCTAAGCTTATCAGTGTAACAGAGATGAGTCGCATCATTTTATTTATTTTACACAAAAAAAAGCATTTTTAATTACTTCCAAGTGTGAAACAGTTATATACGGTGAATCGTAAGTAATGTCATTAATTTCAGTGGGTTATTATTTGAGATATTTAAAACAAAAAAGTTTGATGGTTAGGTGAGGGGTTTGGACTTTTTCCATTGCTGGTTGTCACAATCAAAAATTTAGACACAACGTTTCGAAGGGTGGTTCTCCCTTCGTCTTCAGGTGGAAGGAAGGAGAAAGGAAAAACCTCTGTTGGGATCGTTACGTACAGCTATTCTGTATGACTGTATGACTGACAGAATAGCTGTACGTAACGATCCAAACAGTAGGTTTTTCCTTACCTCTCCTTCCTTCCACCTGAAAGGAAAAACCTACTGTTGGGATCGTTACGTACAGCTATTCTGTATGACTGTATGACTGACAGAATAGCTGTACGTAACGATCCCAACAGTAGGTTTTTCCTTACCTCTCCTTCCTTCCACCTGAGGACGAAGGGAGAACCACCCTTCGAAACGTTGCGCCTTAATTTTTGATTGTGACAACCAGCAATGGAAAAATTCCAAACCCCTCACTTAAACATTAATGATCCACCATTGCTTTCTAAATTATTTGAAATATATTAACATTCTATGTATTTTAGCTTAATTCTGCTACACAGTTTATTTCAGTGTCTAATTAATAGTTCATAGTATTTTGTTGTTTAATTCGTATATAACTCTTGTATACATGTAACTCTCACTTAATCAAATTGTTGAATTTTTTGTAAGTTCATGCACATGTATATACACTTTTTGCTGGTTGAGTGGAAGAGAAAGCCTTACTGCCTTAACTCTGCCAGCTAAAATAAATCATTATTATTATTATTATTATTATTATTATTATTATTATTATTATTATTATTATTATTATTTAGATAAAAAAAAGTTTGATACAGTTTTGCTCGTTTTTGCTTCCTTTCCGAGATAAAAATGATTTTATATGAAAAATTTCATAGCGTGTTTTGGGAAAGACATTGATTTACTAGTAGAGTCAGAAATTACCCGAACTTAGGGTGGCAACGCCATGCTCAATAGGCAACGTCTCCGTCTTGTCTCTGTGGTATGTGGCCTACTCTCCAGGCGTATAGTCTCAGTGTGCCGACCGATCAAAGGGGAAAGTATTGCTTGAAGTGTTGTTCTTCGATATCAAAGGTCTCGTACAACTCGAGTTTATTTCTGGGGGTGGAACTATCAGTAAGGAGAAGCATGTTGCAATTCTTCGACGTCTTCATGATGCAGTTCGACGTAAAAGATCGAATTTGTGGTAAGTACAGAATTAAGTTCTTCATCATGACAATAACCCCATTTACTGAATACGTAGAAAACAAGGGTTAAAATTAAGTTAGTACCATAATTCAATGGAAACCTATAACAAGTAAAAAAGTATACACATTAAATCTAAATGGTGTCAATGTTCATTACACTATGGTTGCATGTAATAAAAATTAGAAACATGTTAAAGGAATTGTCATTGCACCAATGGTCTCTGGACCAAAATGATCGCATTTTAATTATTTGAATGCAATTTAAATTAAGTAACATATTAAACGATTTATCCTTCTATCAAACAAGAATGTTCCCTGGATCAAATGTCCTATTTTAATAATGTAATTATTTTATATTTATTTCTAACGGGTGCAGCGGAGCGTACGGGTACGGCTAGTGAAAAATAATGTTAGAAGTCAGCAGATATAATTAAGAAGAGAAATCATGAATCATATGACATTTGTTATAATGTTTTTCTCAGCCAATAATAATTTTTTAAAATGAAAGGCTTTCATCATGCCATGTCGAGCTAATATTTTTGTGACTGTTTAGATGAGATTAGTAAAGTTCTCAAAATATGATATTCGCCAGCGCTTATTTCTTAATCAGTACTCTCACCGCATAACAAAACTTGGCAATGACGTTGTTTTGGAGTCTGTATTAACAAAGCTACCAAAGGTTAGACGACATACGACTTCTATTTTATAAGCTGATAAGTGATGAGAATACTGAGTGAGGAATACATGTGATGCTCCTAAGGCTGTAAGGGAGTGAAGAAAACAGCTATTTGCAAGGCGAAAAAAAAATTCTGGAAAAATATGACAAACGATTAGAAAAAACACGGAAATTTTACTAGAATCAAGTAAAGAGATAGGTTTGGAAGTAAATCCCAAAACGATACAGTAGCCTATATGAGTATGTCTAGTGACCAGAACATGGTACGAAATAGAAATATAAAAATTATAAATTTGTACTTTGAAGACATAGATAAATTCAATATCTTGGAGCAACAGTAACAAATATAAATGACACTCGGGAGGATATTAAACGCAGAATATATATGTGAAATGCCTATTATTATTTGGTTCAAAAGCTTTCGTCATCCAGATTGCTTTAAAAAAATCTGAAAGTTAGAATTTATAAAACAGTTATATTACTGGTTGTTCTGTATGGTTGTGAAACTTCAACTTTCACTTTGAGAGAGGAATAGAGGTTAAGGCTGTTCGAGAATAAGGTACTTAGGAAAATATTTTGGGGCTAAGAGGAATGAATTTACAGGAGAATGTGGAAAGTTACACAACAAATAACTGCACGCATTGTATTCTTCACCTAACATAATTAAGAACATTAAATCAAGACGTTTGAGATAGGCAGGGCATGTAGCATGTATGGGAGAATCCAGAAATGTATACAGAGTGTTAGTTGGAAGGCCGGAGGGGAAAAAGACCTTTGGGGATGCCGAGACGTAGATGGGAGGATTTGAGGGTGGTGGGATATGATGGTAGAGACTGGATTCAGTTTGCTCAGGATAGGAACCGATGGCGGACTTGTGTGAGGGCGGCAATGAATCTGCGGGTTCCTTAAAAGACATAAGTAAGTGTTAATGTAATTGTAAATGAAGGATTGATAGGAAAAACAACCCATGTCAAAAAACACTTTTTTCAGGGGAGCGAAAAAACATTATATCTCGTTATGTAAAAGGATAAGAAGCTTAAAGTATAGGTATAAATACCCCAATGCTTTATAAATATATTGCTTGTATTTTAAGCATACACAGACGCCACATGATTTTAGCTTTCCATTAGTACCAATATCTCATTTCCGGCTAAAACTGACATGGGTTGTTTTTTCCTATCAACCCTTCAAATGTTCTTCTTTTGTGTAATTGAACGTTACTAATTAGTTTCTTTTGTGTTGTTTTTGTAAGGAAGACTCGGCTAATTTCGAAATATTAAGAAGTAAATCTATCATATTTTTATCAAAATGTTTATTGAAAAATATCATTAAGGTATGTAGAAATGGACGAAACCTTTCATTACCAAATGAAATAAAGAGACCTATTAAAATGCAAATATATTTAGTTGTACACACATTACAGTTGAAAAAGAACAACTCGGGTAATTTCGCAACAGTGAGGATAAATCCGCAATAGCACTTGGCTAATTCCGCAGTCGTAAATAATTATGAAATACATTATGAAAGTAACATGAAAGGAACAATTTATATGTAACAGTGCTGACTTCCTTCACAGCTGTGTAACAAAACACGAAAAACAGCCAACTTTCGATGTTTCACTGTACTGCCGACAGAGATGTCGACCAATATCCTTGATTTTTTCTATAGCACTGCAGAGGACATGCCTCCTGTTGACAGCCTCTCAAAACTTACATTCAAACTATTGTAAAGCCGCAGTAAAATCATATATGCACTACTGCGGAATTACCCGTACTGCGGAATTATCCGAGTTTCCCCTACATATTCCTGGTGGTGTGGAAGAGAAGGTCTGATGGCCTTAACTCCAAAATAAATTAATAATAATATTATTCATAATAGGGGAGACTGTTGTACCTTTAAATATTTTTCACATTTTTTTTTTTTAATTTTCAGAAATAAAATTTTTTAAATGAAAAAATGCTTAAAATAATTATTGAAGATTCCTTTACAACTTCCTGTATATATTTTCCTGTTTTACAGATCTATTGAGGATGGAAAAAATAAAATGAAGGGATATGTAATGTGTCCAAAGGTACAACAGGTTCATGAACCTTGGAACATACCCTCTTGTAAGTTGCAACACGTGGAATATAGGTGGGAATATAGCTGTAAAAACTGACAATCATATTTAAAATGTATTTGCCATCATAAACCAGAGCAGGCTTCTCTGATTGAGATTTTATTTCCTGGAGGAGCAATAACTGCTTCAACAACTTTCTTCAAGACATCCAGATCAATTGGGGGTCTCTTAACTCCAGACTTACTTCGTGACATGATATTAAGATAAAAGAAAAACAAAAACCGATAGTATCGTGTACTTTGGAACATGTTCCATGGTACAAGATGTTTGTGTTCAAAGGTATAGGAGGGTACATGTTTTAAACAAATATGGCTCTCAAAACTAGAGATTCGAAAAAAAATCATGGAAATTAAAATATATGTTATTACTCACCAGATGATACGGAACACACCGTACTTGAAAGATATTAACAAATACAATCTGGTTTTGTGTTAGAAAACATATTTCAATGAACGAAATGTTTACTTTTGGTACTAAAAATAATTATTTTGTTCACGGAACTCACACTTTGCAGTAAATCAAACTGAAACTACGACCAGAACTACTTAGCGGCTTTCTCCACAATCTACTTCATTTTGAGTCCTCTAGGTAGCAGCAAAAATTTAAAAACAAAAAATGTTCAAAGGTACTCTATGCTAAAGGTACAACAGTCTCCCCTAATAATAATAATAATAATAATAATAATAATAATAATAATAATAATAATAATAATCATAATCATCATCATCATCATCATCATCATCATCATCCTTCACGAATTAGGCAGTCGTCTTCCTGGTCGATGATGTCCTTTAAGTTTATACTGCATCATAATTTTTGGATTCTTGAATTTTCCATTCTTCTTACATGATCTAGCCAATTGAATTTGTATTTGCTGATTTTTTCTTCTACTGACTCTACTTCTAATAATTGTTCTAAAATTTCTTCATTCCTTTTTCTGTCTAAAAGAGTATATCCTGCTGTCCTCCTGAAAAATTTCATTTCCGTTGCTTTGATTCTGTTCATGTCTTTTTTCTTTAATGTCCAAATCTCGCTTCCGTATAAAAGGGAGGGTAATGCTAGTGAATTATATATTTTTATTCTTGTAGATTTTTGTACTAATTTAGCTTTTAATGTATAGTTTATTATTCCTAGAATTTGTGTAAATTTGGTAATTTTCTTGTTCACATCTTTTTCATTTTGATAAGATATTTCACAACCCAGATAATTGAAATTTTGTACTTCTTCGAGGCATTGGTTATTGTGTATTATCTTACTTCTGACTGGGTCTTGTCCTAAAAATGCCATTACTTTTGATTTTTGTGCTGAAATTTCCATCCCAAAATCTTTTAATATTTTATTTAATGTATACAATCCTCTTTGTAAATTATCCTCTGAATTGGAAATTATGACGTGATCATCGGCATAGAATAAGGTATTTAATGTTAGAGTACAGGTTATTTTGATTCCTGATGTGTCGATTTATAATAATAATAATAATAATAATAATAATAATAATAATAATTGTTAGTCGTCGGTAGACTATAACATTGAACCGAAATCCTCAAGAAAAAATAATTACTCGTAACTGCTAGAGAAGGATTTAGTAGTTACGGGCAAAGTAAAATTCAATTTCAAGATTCTAATAATTTGATGAAGAGGTTCTACAGAGAAATGCATTAGTTTCACTCATTGGATTTAACGATATAAATTCTCAAACACTGTTCTTTGGGAATTTGCATGGATGGCGCGAACATCACGTGTGGAATGTTTTATTCATATGTGTGCGTGTGTGGGGATGGTCTCAGTGTCACTCAGGCCTATCGATTCCTGACGAACGTCGATTCAACTCCACCACTGTTTGCAGAAGAACACTATATATATCACTAGCCCTCCAAGCATCGACACTGGACAGATTCTGCGTCCACTGCTACTATTTTTAGGTGTAATTCGAGTAACATTCTCTAATGATTTATACACAATGTAGTAAGATGGAAACTTAACATATTTTGTTATTTATATAGCAACAACTACTATTAACCAACGTGGTCTATGTTAAATTTTGCTTCTTAAGGACTGATATTATAAACGCCGTTTAAACCTTTCGTTCAGTTTAGTTGTTTTGTTGTACTTCGTATTATAAACCTTTATCACCAGTTAACCTGAGTTTAACTTGATCGGCAGTCCTCTCTCGTTTAAACGGCAGTTCAAGTCTCAACAGTGCAAGATGGCGGTTCCCGCTATACACATGGATATTGCAGATGTTTATCAAGAACTTATGATTAGGGCCGTGGCATCGGTATATTTGTACTAGTTCGTAGAGCATACCTGCGCAAACAGCGCTCAAGGAGCGCGCGCGCTCCTTCGGAGCGGGAGAGCTGTGTTTACCGCTCGCCGAAACGGAGAGGAAGATGCGTCAGAATGACATAGACTTGCTATAGGTAGAGGAGAGGGAAACGACCACTCAGCTATCTAGTAGAGTGCAGTGTGTAGGCCTATTCTCAGTAACTGTTTCACGTTGCTTACCTACTGCTACAGTACAGTATGGAGGAATCTAAAATATGGAACATAACATTTAACGATTTACAGCTCGAACTTATTGATCTTCAATGTGACCTAAGGGCTAAAGATCGTTTGAATAATACTACTAGCCTGATTGAGTTTTACAAGACTAAACATTAGCAATAATATCCACGACTACACAGGCTGGCTATGAAAATGATTGCTATGTTTGGCTCAACATTTATATTTGTGAGCAACTGTTTTCTACAGGGACATCACTTTATTTTTACTTGCAATTTTATTGTATCTGCGTTTCTGAATGTACTTGACTCCCACCCCTTTCACTAATGTCCTTGCTCCCGTCAGCCACACAGACTTACGGCCGCTATTGCATTCGAAGTCTGCTAGCAGTGAAGTAAACAGTACAGAGTATAGTGTGTTTCAGAAATATGGTTGCGTGTTCCATACAAGGAAGAGCCTATATTATTGAAGCTTATTTTCAGGGGCAGGTATTTATGGAGATTAATTTTATCATTTGTGTTTTTTAATATGGTGTCGGCGGAGATTGTTGGAGATTGATTTGTACCGTTGTTGGATATTAATGGAAATTATGGAAAATACAATTATTTCGAAATTTGAGTATTAACTCAGTATGAATATTACTTTCCAAATAATTAACATTAAATGTTCGTTGGATTCTCGTAACGGTGACGTATGGCCAATAAACAATATTTGTTGGATTGAGACTATTGAACACATTAATTAAAAGCGAAAAAAAACCCGTAGCTCTCAAATTAATAATTTCAAATTATTAGTGAAATGTTGAATTCTCGTCTTTTGAGTTAACTAACGTAATCAGAACACCTGGAATACCATGTAATGTAGCCTACTTGAATGTGCAATAAATTCAAATGAAAAAAAAATGTCCGAAAAAAGAACTCAATATGAAATTCGCTATAAAAGGCACAATAATAATAATTCGCGAATTTGTTCATATTTCGCTATTAGAACTCTATTTCGCGATTTGTCGTGATTGTTTTATCCGCATATTATTAATCAGAATCACTTAATTCGTAAAGATTAGTAAAAATCTATTGTATTTCTATTATGTCGTGATTTTCGCGATCTCCGTAAATACCCTCCCCTGCTTATTTCGCACAGGTACGGTGTGTAGCATGACTGAATAACTTTATCTGTGTGGACTGAGCAGAAGTGAAGATTAGAGTTACCGAAAGTACGGTAATATGCTGAATAAAGTAGACATTATATAATGAATAAAACCGCCTGAAAAGTTTAGTTTGTGAAAAAAAAATTTACTACTCTACTGTATTTTGATAATATATCGTAAAAGTAATGATCAAACTGAAAATCCTAATATCGTAACACCAATGGATACATTATTTTTCTCTCCTCCTATAGCTAGTAAAATGATTTGTTTACATATTGCACTAGTAACACCAAACTCCTGTAATGGAAGACAGTAACAGTGTTTCCAAGTATAGCCAGGTTAATGTTAAAAATGTTGGTAAAAATAAAATGATGTCCCTGTATAATCAACTTTAATAAAGGCAGACATCGAACATCTGTAACTGATGTTTCATTACTATCAGTAGGCTACTGTTCCCTTCAGCTGACAACAGCATAAAACCTCGTTTTGATATACTGATAAATAAAAATATAAAAAAATGATATTGTACATTTAAGTAAGTAGCTATAGAATTTATATTATATCTGTAAAATAAACATTTCTTTATTAATTAATAATAGTCAAGATAGTTTTGCAAACACTGAACGGGAATTCATTTCATAACCACTCGTAATAGTAGTTCCTTTTGTGTATATTTTGTACGAGATCACCCCTTCTTCCAGTCCACTCTTATACAGAGCGCAAACCTTTTGCAGGCCTGTTGTAGACGATTCGTGAGAACGGTGCGTCGTCGTGCACTGTCTCTGTTTACCGTTCGCTCATACAGTCAGGCTCATGCAGTTTGCGTAAAAGGAGTCATACAGAGTTTGACGGAAACAATGCAGCTTCCATAAGTAATGCCCAAACTTTTCTTGGTGACCCAAATATTAAAAAACAGTGTGAATATATTTCATTTAATTTTGGATTTTTCCCCTCTACAATCGAATATCTCGAAAAGACTGGTGTGAAATTGTTGGAGCAAATTTCGATAGTAAATAATCTCATATCAAAAGTGAATGGTCTGCAAGAAGATATAAGCAAAAATTTGTGTACGAAAATGAACAAAGTAATACAAAAAACGGTGGTTTCAATACATTATGCAAAATTGCAAGAGTTTTATCAGATGACAAGTGCGATTTTTATCAACTTGATGTAGAAATGGAAGATGTGAAGTATTTTACATATGCGCCCTTGGTTTCAGCCGATGTTGAACGTAGTTTTTCCGCATACAAGGTTATACTATCCAACATTCGGCGACCATTTTCATTTGAAGCTTTGAAAACGAATGTTGTTGTTTATTGCAGTAGGAACAGAAACCAGGCAAACAACATGCAAGAAAAGAAGGTACGAAATAGATGTGATAAATAAATTAATGTAACAGTTAAATATAGGGAAAGCAAAATTATAGCCATATAAGTTTTCGCCATTCTAAAACTGTAATGTACTATATATCTTTTCAGACTTATGATTCACCACATTTATGATAATTTAAGTATGATTTCCAACAATATTCTCAATCTCACCAGCATTTTAGACCTTTCCGATATTAACCCTTTATATACAATCAATGTATTGTCTTGATTTTATAATACGCAATAATCGTATACAAAATCTTCTAACCTAAGATGTGTTGAGTTTCCATGTTTCGGATCCATATAATAATGTTAGTACAATCAATGTTATATAAAATGTTAAAATAGTTTCTGTCCTAAGGTTTTGGTCTTTATTGTCACAAATTTCTTCAGATCAAAAATAATAGTAGACAATCATAAAATATATATTAGGATAAGTTCACTCGTTTCATTATGTCTGTATCTAGTGCCTATCCGCGTCACTTGCGTGATTCGGATTGCGCATATTGCGGATAGATGGTAGGACTGTAATCCATTTTCAGTTTGTACACCACTTCGGCGACCACACTGTACATGATGTGTGTCTGTGAAGAGTTATGTCGTGTTGCGAGTGTATATGTAAATGTCCGTTTAAGTGTAGTGTAAGGAATGGATGAGGATGATTATGAAGGTAAGGAAGGGAGAAGCGGAAACCCGGTGCCGTCACGTAGCCTACTCTTGTTGAATAGCACCAAGGGGGCCGCCAGGCTTAACGTCTCTATGCGACGGACGATACACTATCAGTGACAGTGATGTAAAATAATATATTATTTTGTTTTATTGAGGAATTACTTGCTAATAAGTTTATTATTAACTTTATTTCAATTGGTAATTGGTAATTATGTATGGAATTATAGGATGGGGTAACTTATTTAAATCCAATTTTAATCTACTTTATTTATTACAGAAGAAAATAATTGAAATTTCTTCATAAACCTATTGATTTTCTATCTCAAAAATTGTTTTTAGACTTTAATGTTCTTCACATAAGACAAATTTATTATATTGTATTAATAAAATTCATACATAAAAATCGAAATAATTTTGAATTGTATTCTCATAGTTATGAAACAAAAGGTATGAATTCTTTAATATTGTTTAAACCAAAATGCAACACTGATAGAGTATTTAATCATAGTAGTAATTTATGCCCAAGAATATATAACAAATTTATATTTAAATATCCTAATCTTGTCAATTCCAATTGTTCTAGTATTAAATTAAAACAGTTATGTGTGGACTTTATAAAAATTGAAAAATTGTAAATTTAAATTTATATATTTTTATTGTGTAGTAGACATAATACAAAATGTATTATACACTTCTTAATTTCAAGTCAGGAATCCGCCCCTGAGCACGAGTTCTACTCTTTCAGGGGCGAGCTAAATTTTTTCTGTATATGTTACATTTTATGTTACAGTTATTAGCAAAAATAAATAAATAAAATTATAAAAAAAAAACTATATGCTTTCTCTTCATATGCACTGCGAAGAGATTTGGGATTTAAACTAGGCATATTGGTGCACATTTTAGAGATTAGAAGTTGTGCACCGCCATCACTTCTAGACCCGATGTAGAAATTTTACATGACAATTTCTGACCTCGCCGGCAATCGAACCTGGGCCGGCTAGTCTACTGGGTGTTCAGTTCAAAATGTGTCATGGCTCGCTGTACGTCGTCATGTGGCTAGCCGATGAGCCTAGAGAATTCAATCTTCCTACACTTCCGCAGAGGCGTATTACCTAAATACGAGAGAAGTTGCCTAGTAAGTACGGCGTTCATTCTGAAGAGTACACTACTTATCGATACGTACGGTAACGCCATTAGTGGCAAGAATGTGAACTGTTTGGAAACACGTACTGAAGTGAGTTTTTTTTTCTTACTGTCGGGATATGGGGGAGAGGGTTAAGACGATTACTTACGTATTTGTTGACATTAACTTGGACGGTCAACATGGACACGGAGCATTTTGATTTGTGTTGTGGAATGTTGCCGTACGCAATCGATGATAACAAATACCCTGCGTACGACTTGCCCGCGCAAAACACAGTTCGAAAGAGGTTATGGCAGCACACAGACTTTACAGACCGCCATCTGTTGCTACGACATTCAAGTTATACCGTACACGTTCTCAAGTTCAGATTGAACGCCTTGATTAATAGGCAACTTATCTGACATAAAAGCTGAAACTCGCTTCAAGTACAGCGAACACTCAGTAGAGGCAGACGCGCTGTCATAGAGCTAACTCGACGGACCTCGTTAGGTTATTTAGTTTGAAATATTTCTCATATTTTCACAAAAGATTATGACAATAAAATGGCTAAATACCAACAACGCATAAGTACTAATAAAAGGACATATTTGAAGAGAGTTAGAACAGGAAGTAGGGAAAACTAAACAATGATTGAATACAGAAAACAACGAAGTAGTTATTAAGACAGTTTTACAGGTCTGGTAACATTCTATTATCAGTTGAAATGAATACACACAATGCGCTTGTACTGTATATGTCCAATAAAATCGATTTGCTCTCACATCAGTTGCATAATACCCTCGATATGCGAATATTGGTTTCGAATTCCTGTTCTGATCTATCGCCTTTTCAGCGAAGTAATAAACATTAAAATATTAGTTCAGGCTGTGTCAGCGTTTAATGTCGTTTCAAAACGCCAGCGAACCGCAAAGCATCATTCCACGTATGAGCACAAACATGCAATTTTTCTGCGAAATGTAATTATTTAAAACGGTTTTGTCTTTGCGGAGAATGAATGGATGGCTTTGTGACAAACCGGCCAGCAAGTCAAACAGAAGAGTGCTTCACTTCCCAATTGTTGAAAAATGAAAGCGGCGTGGCGGTGCGATTCCTATATCATAGTGAAAACTCACTTGGAATCGTTTAGTTGTTGGTATTAAAGGGAAAATTCGAATTTCGAAAGTAATTGTCGTTCCTTTTATGATAAATCATTTTAAACACTGACCAATGATAGATACGTTTATTTTATAACTTCTAGGCAATATATGTTACATTTTAATCCGGCAGAGAAATGTTTCAATGCATTTTTAGTCTTAGCGTCACACTGTAATATTTACATATTCGCCGGATGAATTAAGATGAGCATAACTTGACAATTTTAAATTTACAAAGTTTTAGTACGCTCACAAGCAAACATTCTGATGGGGGCAGATAAAAAAGTTATTTTTTTCTTCCACCATGTTAATAATTTCAAAAGAAGTGCTTATACAAATTTTGGTAATTACGAGGCCGTCCAGAAAGTAATTTTCCCTGGGGCCGTTTACAGAAAAAAGCACAATTGCATGGAAAGATTTATTGAAACAGATACAGCAATTGTTGCGTTATTTGTCAACATATCTCCCACTGGAACTGAGACATTTGTCATATCCTGGGATAAATTGTTGTGTTCTTGTGTCGTAGAAATCAGTCTCCTGGTATCGGAACCAGCGTTTGACAGCCGTCTGCAGATGATCCCATGATATGAAAAATGCCTCAATTCCTGTGGGGAATATATTGAAAAATAGCTCAACAATTCCTGTGTCTGTTCCAATAATTTTTTCTGTTGAGATTGTGTTTTCTTTCTGTTAACGGCCCCTGGCGAACTTATATTTTACGGCCCTCGTAATTGCGATCGAGTGGTCAAAATTTCTATATAAGCACTTCTTTTGACATTATTAACTCGATGGAAGAAAAAAAAAATATTTTTTTTTTCTGCCCACATGAGAATGTGTCCTTGTCAAATTTTACTCTATACCTTCCACCTCTCTCTCTTATTAAAACGTTGCAATTGTTGCATCGTGCAGTGGCTTGAAATTAGTGGTTTTTAAATTAAATTTACACGAAAACCTTTCACCCTATCGAAATACGCAAGGGAGATAAATGATTCTTTATTAGATTTGCTATCGATATGGACAAAAATCACGATCTTATTCGAAATAGTTACGGAATAAGAGGGTGTTAAACATTTTTGGGGGAAAAATACATTTTTTTTTCGAGAAAACTATGGATTTTCTATCAATATGTTATTACTCTTTTTTGTTACTAAGAACATGAGCTATTCGCTCTGAAAATCTGCAGGATTATTTCACTTCCACTCTGTCAAACACTGAATTAGTTCCGAAATGTCAATACTTAATACCGGCACAAGATTGAAAAAGAAATATTATCCCTATCTAATCAGTAAAACTCTGAGATCTCACATCATTACAATATTTTCCATTTAGTGAGTCCTGGGCAGAAACATGGACATTACGACGAAGTGAAGAGAAGCGACTAGAAGCATTTGAAATGTGTATATGGAGAAGGATAGAGCATGTGAAGTGGACAGACAGAATAATAATGAATGAATGAATGAAGTGCATTTAACTTATTGATACACAATTTTTATACAAACTCATGTACATAGGATCCTTCGCACGAGCCTATACGGCCATTTGTGCTATGCACAGTTTGCATAAAAAATAAAAAAATAATAATGTAAGATGTGAAAGAAAAAACACAGCGAAACATATGTATAAAAATTCAATTCAATCACTTATTAAATTTGCAATAAATAATCCAAATAATAAATATAAAGACAAAACATAAAGAAGCATGTACACACGCAATAAAAAAAACAAATAGAAAAAAGCACCAAATAAAATACAAAAAGAACATTATCCCCTAATTACATTATTCGCTCAGTGTTAATACTACTCATTGCAGCAATAATAAATAACTCTTCCCCTTATTTCCTCGGCTCTCTCCTCCTCTGTCAGTTCGACCCTCAGCTGTCAAATTTTTACCACAATTTTTCCCACACTCTCACAGAATTTAGCGTTATTTAATATATCGTATGTTGCCAAGTGCCCCCTGCTAGATGTAATAAAGGACTCTGGCAGAAATCGTTTCCTCAGAGCTTCTGTGGCTTCATAATTCGATAAAATATGATGTGATGTATTGCCTCTACCGCAACGAGGACATATTCTCTCTCCCTCTTCGTTGACGATTTAAGTGCCCTCCAAGCTCCTAGACGAAACCAGGTTAAGCCCAGTTTGCCTTCTGTGCTTCCTCCATAGAGGTATAACTCGGTTCCCCAATTTGTTTAAAAAACGTAGATGTGTTCGAAAGAGTGAATGGTCCACACCTGTGGAGTAACGGTCAGCGCGTCTGGCCGCGAAACCAGGTGGCCCGGGTTCGAATCCCGGTCGGGGCAAGTTACCTGGTTGAGGTTTTTTCCGAGGTTTTCCCTCAACCCAATACGAGCAAATGTTGGGTAACTTTCGGTGCTGGACCCCGGACTCATTTCACCGGCATTATCACCTTCATTTCAATCAGACGCTAAATAACCTAGATGTTGATACAGCGTCGTAATATAACTCAATAAAATAAAACAAGAGTGAATGAAGAAAGAATGATGCTGAAACTGGTCAGAAAGAGGAAAAGAAATTGACTGGATCACTGGTTGAAAAGAAACTGCCTTCTGAAGGATGCACTGGAAGGAATGGTAAACGGGAGAAGAGTGCGGGGCAGAAGTAGATATCAGATGATAGACGACATTAAGATATGTGGATCATATGAGGAGACAAGGAGGGAAGCAGAAAATAGGAAAAACTGGAGAATGCTGGGTTTGCAGTGAAATACCTGTCCTTGGGCAGAACACTATGAATAAATTAATAATAAAGTATAAAAAGTCTGCTTGGCGAATAAGATTATGTGGGAGATATTTTCATAGTTTTGAATCTATGCAGATGATCTGATTTTGATATCTCGATCAATAAATGGACTTCAACAGAACTTCACTGCTTGGAGAATTATTGTAGTCAATGGGGCATGACTGTTAATACAGACAAGACCAAGACAATTACTTTTAAAATGGATCTATTTATAGCAGGGATGAGACATGGACTTACGACGGGCACATATTGGAAAATGTGAAACATTTCATATATTTAAGGGTTACTTTATCAATGAACGGGAGATGGACTAAGCATGTTGACATAACGAAACTCAAGTGCGGGGTAAAGAGTGCGGAGGTATTGAAATTGATCACTAAAGCGCCAGATATCCCTGTCAGATATGGATCTGTGGTTAGATCACCTATGTTGTATGTGGCGGAAATTTGGTGTTGGAAAAATGGGGGAAAACTAAATAAGGTACAAACGGACTTCCTGAAACGAATACTTGGAATTGGCAGAAGCACAGCTAATTGCGGGGTGCTAAAGGAGTTTGGGCTTCAAAATGAACAATTCATATGAAAGTTAGGGTGATAAAATACTGGTTAAAAATTATATTTGGGGATCAGTCGCTACTACGGTCGATTTGCTACAAAGTTCAACAAAGAGAAGGTTGGGAAAAGGGGTGGGTTTATAAACGGCAGAGGGGGCTGCATCATATAGGAATGGGATGGGTGTGGGAGAAAGGAGAGAATAACAGGAGGAATGTATGGCGTAATGTGAAAATGTGTTTAATTGATATAGAGAGGCATGAGATTGAGCTCCAATGTTCGGAAAAGTCCTTACTACATATACAATCAGATCTCATGCTTAACTGGGGGAGGTGTGACTACATAAATTCTTGTAACATAGACAGCAGAGCAGGTTTAGCATGGCTAAGATTGGGGGCATGGAAGGGTAATAAAATTGTCAACTAAGAAGGAGAGCGCCTTTGTCCGATTTGCAGAGAAAATGACTCCTATAAACATATTTTATTACAGTGTGTCGAATTCGAACATATCTGGAGAAAGTATCTACCACCCTCGATGCTAAGTCAGAATAGGAGTTTGCTTGCCTGCCTTGACCTCATGGGGAATAGAGAATGGGAACAAAAGATTGACTTGTTCCTCTTGAAGGCGCGAAAGATTAGAACTTCTGCTGTTGAAGTGTGTGACACGAACTGAGGAAGGGATAATAGTATCTACCCAACTATACACTTTTATGTCTGTTTTATGTTAGGATATATTATATAATATGTTTCGTGTGCCATTTTCATTTTGATATGTGTGTTCTTGTAGGGAGTAGTGGACATAATCATAAGTGGGAGGGGGTGAAACCTACAAAGTAGGACTTGTTTTAGGTACAAAGCACATACAGTCAAAAGACCCGTGCATTGGATTTTAGAGAAAACTATGATAATATAATAGTACATTATGCAACGAGCCTATAATGGTAGTAATTAAGACGCAAGTATGTTTGTTTATGAAAAGAGCGCAAGCGAGTTTCATAATTTTCATACGAGCGTCTTAATTACCATTATACGCAAGTTTCATACGACTTTTTATGCTCGACCATATTTCTAACGTGAAATTATTCAAAATTAGATCTTGTTATGGTTATGTGCGGACTGACCTGAATTGTGAGATATGCGCTGACGTGAAAGTATTGATTTTTTCCGAGGCCGAATGTTATTGACCTTGATAGAGAATAAGATGAACATTACTCTGATATAACCTGGAAATTGATTTAGAATTGAAAAAGGAGATGACAAATTGAATTTATTTGAATATTATTTACAATTAAAGCTAATTATTATAGTAACAGAACATAACCTTCTGCGACAGTATTGGATTTCCAGCCTCCGTGACTTTTCGCCAATTGTCTTTCAATTTCATATCCGAGAATAATCGATACTTGCGGTTTTATAACGGTACAAAGGTGACTTGTCATTGGCTGAACACCTGAAATTTAATTAATAGGTGTACTTTAATGAGGTGCATTAAAGGGCTACTACCAGGTGTATAATTACTACATTTCGGCATGGTCGAGCATAAAAATCTGTATGTATAATATTACTCAATAAATTCATCTATCTATCTAGTTTTGAAGCTTGTTTGAACCAAATATGATAGGCTAGAACGTCTGTAGTCTGCTTTACAAAACATAAAATTTAACGAGCACGCTAGGAAGTTACTGTAATTGGCAGGAGCAGAGAGAAGTGCTCTCGCTACGTCTGATAGAAAGTAAGCTACATGCATTACGGCTGAATAAGGACGTCTGGCTGCTTTGCATAGCACCCAGTTGGACTGCTCGTATGACGGCTTACCTGAAGAAACGCCAAGATGAACATACATAACAAGTGAGGACGTGGAGTGCAGAAAGAAAGAGAATGTAAAATCATGTTGCAGCTTGATACTGCGTCACACTCCAAGGAGCCGGCGGAGGGGAAGCTGATTTCCTTAAAGCGATATTCTTCCTGCATTTAAAATCGCGCCATAGGATTTCCTTTCATACAGTACACTTCTACGTATTAAGTTCTACACAACGTATCTAAACACACTAGCAAATATTGAGGAAGGAAAAAAGGAAACTAAAATGTGCCTCAGTGAAAACTTACAGCAGAGTCCGTATAGGCTAGTTTCTATCTGATGCTTTTCCAATTCACTGCGGGCTAAAGCAGGGAGATGCACTATCACCTTTACTTTTTAACTTCGCTCTAGAATATGCCATTAGGAAAGTTCAGGATAACACAGAGAGTTTGGAATTGAACGGGATACATCAGCTCCTTGTCTATGCGGATGACATTAATTTGTTAGGAGAAAATCCACAAACCATTAGGGAAAACACGGGAATTCTACATGAAGCAAGTAGAGAGATAGGGTTGGAAGTAAATCCCGAAAAGACAAAGTATATGATTATGTCGCGTGATCAGAATATTGTACGAAATGGAACTATAAAAGTTGGAGATTTATCCTTCGAAGAGGTGGAAAAATTGAAATATCTTGGAGCAACAGTAATAAATATAAATGACACTCGGGAGGAAATTAAACGCAGAATAAATATGGGGAATGCATGTTTTTATTCCGTTGAGAAGCTTTTGTCGTCTAGTCTGCTGTCAAAAAATCTGAAAGTTAGAATTTATAAAACAGTTATATTACCGGTTCTTCTGTATGGCTGTGAAACTTGGACTCTCACTTTGAGGGAGGAACAGAGATTGAGGGTTTTTGAGAATAAGGTTCTTAGGAAAATATTTGGGGCTAAGAGGGATGAAGTTACAGGAGAAAGGAGTAAGTTACACAACGCAGAGCTGCACGCATTTTATCCTTCACCTGACATAATTAGGAACGTTAAATCCAGACGTTTGAGATGGGCAGGGCATGTAGCACGTATGGGCGAATCCAGAAATGCATATAGAGTGTTTGTTGGGAGGCCAGAGGGAAGAAGACCTTTGGGGAGACCGAGACGTAGATGGGAAGATAATGTTAAAATGGATTTGAGTGAGGTGGGATATGATGATAGAGGCTGGATTAATCTTGCTCAGGATAGGGACCAATGGCGGGCTTATGTGAGGGAGGCATTGAACGTCCGGGTTCCTTAAAAGCCATTTGTAAGTAAGTAAGTAAGTATAAATAATATTTCAATATCGAAGTTTGAATAGTAGAAATGTGGATTTGCAAATGGAAACATCCTAGAACACTGACATATCACAGATTATGCTTGCTGTCAATTCCAATTTTCAACTGCCCAGGATGTTAAGAGGAGTCTGGCTCTTAAATTCAAAACACATTGATTATTTTAGCTATGATTTTGCAACAGAGAGACTGAATAATAAAAATATATTATTTCTGATTTGTATGTTATCAAGAAACTAGTGACGGTACCACAAGCATATTTTAAAGATTCTAATGGGAGTAGACCTACGTTATCTTCTTCTTCTTCCTCTTCTTCTTCTTCTCCTCCTCCTCCTCCTCCTATAATTCACGGGATAGACGTATTCGCCTGTTGGCTTCACATTTTCTTCTTTCAAGTCTCTTCGGCCGTTCCACATCCCCTGTCCCTGTTACTTTGGATTGAAACACAATTTTGGGTACTTTTGTTTTCGGCATTCTGGTCATGTACTGAAACCAGTTCTCGCGGTATTCCTTTATTTGGCACTAAAGCTAGTATAAATCTTTAGTTCTTTCTTATGTCTTCATGCTTTATGTTATCTAATCATGTGCAGCCTTATTTAATGACGATCTGGACTCAATCTGAACATGGACACGGAAATTCCGACTTAAACTAAATCCAGCATAATCACAGTCAATCATTGTGGGCCATTCACGTTTGTTAAGCACTATTACCATACCAAATTTGTCCCCGATTAAAATATACGGCACCGAAATTCCGTTCAGTAAATCAGTAAAGAATCTAGGTATTTATATGGATAAAAGTCCAAATTGGAACATTCAAGTTGCAGAAACCTGCAAAAAAAAGTATTCTCATTAATCCACTCGTTTAGGCGATTGAAGAATTTTCTACCCTTTTCCATGAAAAAAATGTTAGTGCCCCACTTCGATTACTGTGATATTCTGCTTACTGACCTAAGCGTTACTTCGGCGCAGAGACTGCAACGTGTTCATAATATGTGCGTCCGTTTCGTCTGCAATATTCGCCGGGCTGATCACGTAACACCATCCCTCGAAATGTTGTCCTGGCTCCGTCTAGAAGATCGTAGGAAAATTCACTGTCTTTCCCTTCTCTTTCACATATTGCATTTCTCCACTCCTGTCTATCTTGCGTCTCGTTTTCAAAATTTATCCACCCATCATAACCAAGACACACGATCACAACACTCCTCAATATTATCCATTCCCTCCCACCGAACATCCACATATTCATCTTCTTTCACTGTGGCTGTTCCTCGACTTTGGAATTCCCTACCGAGTAATGTCAGGGACTGTCAGACATCAAACCATTTTAAGAATAGGCTAACGAAATATTATTCTAACAATTCTTGTTAACAATAATAGCTGTGTCAGGTTTCTCAATGTTTAATGATTATATATATATATATATATATATATATATATATATATATATATATATAAATATATATAAAAATCACAGATAAATATCTAAATTATCTCATTAATATTATTAGTATTACTATTATTATTATTATTATTATTATTATTATTATCATCACTATTTCTTACCAGTGTTTATTATTGTCACACTAACATTACTTATCCAACTTTCATTATTTACTTTCATGTTGTTTTATGGTCTAGATATTAATGTAATAATTATGCAAGCATTTGTATTCAATTGGAATTAGAGTCTGGCTGGGCGGAAGAGAAGGCCTACTGACCTTAGCTCTGCCAGATTAATTAAATAAATTATTAGTATAATAATAATAATAATAATAATAATAATAATAATAATTATTATTATTATTATTATTATTATTATTATTATTATTATTATTATTTGTTTTTCTTAAGAAGCCATTTCAGCACTTCGTACTTTACTCTAGAATACTCTTCAAATGAACCCATGTTTCTGAACCTAATAAGAGGACTGGTATATATATATATATATATATATATATATATATATATATATATATATATATATATATATAAAATATATTAATTATAGGACCTCCTAAGTGTAGTCATCACATAGATACGTATTAATGGAGAAATATTCGTTCCGACACCGGGAATCGAATCCAGGACCCTCAACTTGGCGCGCTAAGTGCTCCTTTCATTTGAGCTATGCTGATACTCGATTCCCAGCGTCGGGTTTCGGCATAGCTCAGATGGAAAGAGCACTCAGCGCTCCAGCCTAAGGGTCCTGGGCTCGATTCCCAGTGACGGAACGAATTTTTCTCCATTAATAAGTACTGATCTGGAGTTTCTCTCGGGCGAGGATTTGATTCCCGCTTAGACCGATTACCTGGTTGGATTTTTTCTGAGGTTTTCTCCAAACGTAAGACTAATATCAGGTAATTTATGGCGAATGTCAGGTAATTTATGGCGAATGTCAGGTAATATATGGCGAATGTCAGGTAATTTATGGCGAATGTCAGGTAATTTATGGCGAATGTCAGGTAATATATGGCGAATATCAGGTAATATATGGCGAATGTCAGGTAATATATGGCGAATGTCAGGTAATTTATGGCGAATGTCAGGTAATTTATGGCGAATGTCAGGTAATATATGGCGAATGTCAGGTAATTTATGCGAATGTCAGGTAATATATAGCGAATGTCAGGTAATTTATGTCGAATATCAGGTAATATATGGCGAATATCAGGTAATTTATGGCGAATGTCAGGTAATTTATGGCGAATGTCAGGTAATATATGGCGAATGTCAGGTAATATATGGCGAATGTCAGGTAATTTATGGCGAATGTCAGGTAATTTATGGCGAATGTCAGGTAATATATGGCGAATGTCAGGTAATTTATGGCGAATGTCAGGTAATTTATGGCGAATGTCAAGTAATTTATGGCGAATGTCAGGTAAAATACGGCGAATGTCAGGTAATATATGGCGAATGTCATGTAATTTATGGCGAATGTCAGGTAAAATACGGCGAATGTCAGGTAATTTATGGCGAATGTCAGGTAATATATGGCGAATGTCAGGTATTTTACGGCGAATGTCAGGTAATTTATGGCGAATGTCAGGTAATTAATGGCGAATGTCAGGTAATATATGGCGAATGTCAGGTAATATATGGCGAATGTCATGTAATTTATGGCGAATGTCAGGTAAAATACGGCGAATGTCAGGTAATTTATGGCGAATGTCAGGTAATATATGGCGAATGTCAGGTAATCTATGGCGAATGTCAGGTAATTTATGGCGAATGTCAGGTAATTTATGGCGAATGTCAGGTAATTTATGGCGAATGTCAGGTAATTTATGGCGAATGTCAGGTAATATATGGCGAATGTCATGTAATTTATGGCGAATGTCAGGTAAAATACGCCGAATGTCAGGTAATTTATGGCGAATGTCAGGTAATATATGGCGAATGTCAGGTATTTTACGGCGAATGTCAGGTAATTTATGGCGAATGTCAGGTAATTTATGGCGAATGTCAGGTAATTAATGGCGAATGTCAGGTAATATATGGCGAATGTCAGGTAATTTATGGCGAATGTCAGGTAATTATGGCGAATGTCAGGTAATTTATGGCGAATGTCAGGTAATTAATGGCGAATGTCAGGTAATTAATGGCGAATGTCAGGTAATATATGGCGAATGTGAGGTAATTTATGGCGAATGTCAGGTAATTTATGGCGAATGTCAGGTAATATATGGCGAATGTCAGGTAATTTATGGCGAATGTCAGGTAATCTATCACGAATCCTCAGCCTCATCTCACCAAATATCATCTATCACCAATTCCATCAACGCTAAATAACCTAGTAGTTGATAGAGCTTCGTTAAATAACGAAGTAAAAAGAAATTAAGTAGTCATTTAGCGACACAGAACAACAGATACTATAATGAAAAAAAAAATGCCGATCTTGTCAGGAAATGTCACTATGATGCGCAGTGAATGCTTTCAGAATTGTAGGATATATACAGCCTATATATATATATATATATATATATATATATATATTGTTTTTGAAAATGTCATTTAATTTTTACCTTAATAATTTAGCCATCTTGTAAATGTGTGTTTCTAAGCAGAAGCTGGTCAAAGTAAGAGCAGGTGGGTGGTTGGTGCATTTACCGTATGTATGTGCGTAACTTAACTGTGCAAATGACTGCATAAAAATGTAGGTAACGAGATATTTGTAAAATATTAAGCCTTTCTATTCAAACATGTATTTCAATAATCATTTTAGTAATTATGCAGATATTCACATTTTGTTCTGTATTTTTTGTGAATAAAATTTTGGCATGTGTATGTTTATAACAAATTAATTTATCGTGTAAAAATGTGTTTATATTTCAAGCTTCAGATGTATTGGCGTGTGAGTGAGTTTTCTGTCGCACTGATTGTAACACAAACAAGAAACAAGCGAAATAAATGAGCACAGTTGTCTGAATTGTAATCAATTCATTATGCATACTATAATTCATCAATATTCATGGATATTTGTTTACAGTACCGACGGCGTTCAGTAAATTAAAAATATTATGCTTATATTCATTGAATAAAAACCTATATACATGCATGTATAAAAACAAAAAAACAGAAAAGTCGTCTATTTGACACTAGCTGACCAATTCTGCACATTGATTATTACGTATTTCCAATCTGCATTCGTTTCAGGTTTACTGAACTACCAGGCTCTATTAGCACGACGGGCTTCCTGTTATTTGACATCAGGGTATGAAAATTAAACAGCTTGTCTATGTGACAGCACACATGACTTTTGGTCAATGCTAAGTGTGACTCTGACAGTTGTTGAAACAAGTTTATGTCTCCGTACAGATACAATTCAACCTCAACACGTGTTTTGACATCTGTTCTAAGTGGCGAAGTATAGCAGAAAATCGACGGCTTGCAAGCACACATGCTTTCTAGATGAAATTGTATTTCTCTTTTTCAAAATCCGCTATTATTTAGGTATTGCCTATATTTGTGATACTTCTATTTTAGCGTCTAATAGACTAGGTCTTTATAATTTACTATGGTCTTCCAGCTATGAGAAATAATGCTAACTGAACGGGAAGTTATTAGTTCATTGCATTACTTTTGGTTTTAAAAACATTTTCTCACCTTTACGATACAATGTAACAAACCTCCTACATCTATATTAAGTACTAGCCGTACTCGTGCGCTCCGCTGCACCTGTTAGAAATAAATATAAAGTAATTACATAATTAAAATAGGACGTTTGATCCAGGGAACAACTTTCACAACAGCGCAAGATAATCTGCTTCGCTCATTACCCATTTTTTTTTCATTGCATTTATTGTATATATATATATATATATATATATATATATATATATATATATTTTATTCTATGTATTTTAACACGATTCAATTGAGCATAGTTAAAATTTGAATTATAAAATAATGGATTGCTAAGCTAACGTATTATTACTGCATACTAAATCAATACACTCTCGTTGTTCGTTAATTCTCTGATATTAAAATGAGTGTACATAAATATTATTTTAAGAAACACAGAAAATGAATGTACAAAATAGGCTATCAAATTTTCTGTGCATAAGAAGCTATTTTAATCTTACTGTCCTCGATTTACTCAGACGTTACTATAATAACATTATAGCATTATGTCCATCTAGAGAAACTACACTTTCCAGTGGTGAAATAATAATTAATTATACAAATCGGTTAATTTGGCTTCTGATATTACTTCATGCAAACAGAAACATTCTCTGTCGTCTACGTTTAATAGCTTTTGATTGTTGCTGTCCAAGGCCCCTGTTTCGATTGTTGCTGTCCAAGGCCCCTTATAGATGAAGTCATTTGTTCTTAATTCATTGCACCGTCTTAGATGGCGTTATTTTAATTTTAAAACTCATTTATCTCATTAAATATCAGTGCTATCAAAATTTTGTAAAGAATAAAACTTATCGGAAATCATTTTTAAAGAAACGTTTGTTATGTAACATTTTTCATGAAAATCAATAATAAGCGAGATATTTCGATTTATTTAATTCAGGCCCCCTTATAACCCCATTTTTAAATAAAATATTTTGAATGCCATATAGCCTAAAATCTAAGTTACAACGAACTTAATTTATATTCCAACTTTCATATAAATCGGTTCAGCTATTATCGCGTGAAAATGTAACAAACATACAGACAGACATACAAACAAAGATTACAAAAATGCGATTTTCGGTTTCAGGGTGGTTAATTATATATGTTAGGACGAATTATTTTTGGAAAATCTAAAATTACCAGAAAAATTTCGGCTACAGATGTTATTAGTATAGATTAAATTACATAACATAACATAGAAGAACATAGCATGGAGATTTCACCACAAGAAAAAAAAAAAAAACGAAATAATGTCATTTGAAGGTACAAACCAAATCCGAAGCAAAATTGTTGTTGAAAATGTGATTTTAGAACAAATAAATTCCTTTTCATACTTAAGATGTAATATATCATACGAAGGGGAGAATGATGTAAGCAGAAAAATTAAAAAAAATTTACAAATATTAGGACTGCTAAACCATACCCTAAAACCAAGTTTAATACAGAAACATTCCAGAATAAAGCTATATAAAACCCTTGCACTACCAACTCTCCTGTATGGAAGCGAAATTTGGGTTCTGAAACAAAGAGATATCAGCAGATTAAGAGCAGCTGAGATGAAATATCTGCGACGAACTGCAGGATACACACTTCTGGAGCACAAGAGGAACGAGGATATACTGCAGGAACTCAACATGCAACCATTACAAGAAAAGATTACAGAATACAGAAACAGATGGCTTCAACACATTTCTCGTATGGAAGCTGGCCGGACACCCCAAGAAATGCTAAAATACCACCCTCAAGGACGACGACGACCTGGATGTCCACAGAAACGTCTATTAGATCCTGTATAGCTGGAACCGAAACAGGCCAACAATGGCCTAATTTCGTGCCTGGAATATGATTATGATAATGATGATGATGATGACGATGATGATGAAATTACATAATTCTAATTATTGTTGCCTTATACAGTGTAAATGTCCAATTATTAAGGAGTCCACTGAAGTTAAGTATTCAGACATAATTTTTGACAATCATTTAAAATGGAAACATCACATTAATTACCATGTAATAAATTACGTAAAATAATATATTATTTTGTTTCATTGGGGAATTACATGTCAATACGTTTATTACACACAATATACTTCACTTTATTTCAATCGGTAATTATGTATGGAATAATATAGGATGGGGTGGCTTATTTAAATACAATTTTAATTCACTTTATTTATTACAGAATTGAAATACGTCTTCATAAACCTATTGATTTTCCATCTCAAAAATTGTTTTTAGACTTTAATGTTCTTAAAATAAGACAAATTTATTATAATTGTATTAATAAAATTCATACATAAAAATCGAAATAATTTTGTATTGTATTCTCATAGTTATGAAACAAAAAGTATGAACTCTTTAAGATTGTTGGAACCTAAATGCATCAGTGCTACAGTATTTAATCAGGGTAGTAACATAGGCCCAAGAATATATAACACATTTATATTTAAATATCATAATTTTGTCAATTCTAATAGTTTTAGTATTAAATTAAAAAAGTTATGTATGGATTTTATAAAAATTGAAAAATTGTAAATTTAAATTTATATATTCTTATTGCGTAGTAGACATAAGACAAATTGTATTATATTCTTCTTAGTTTAAATTCAGGAATCCGCCCCTGAGCACGAGTTTTGCTCTTTCATGGGCAAACAACAGTTTTTCTTTTTATATTATATTTTACGTTACAATTATTACCAAAATAAATAAATAAATAAATAAATAAATAAATAAATAAATAAATAACACTACTACAGAAATGAATAATAAAATTATATATTAATAAACCACTTCATTATCCTTCAGAACTGTTGTATTCTGAATTTGAAGTATTTGATATTCATCAAATTTATAACAATTTCTTATTGCATTTCGTACATAAACATCGAAATAATAGTTATTTATCCAAAAAGTGAATAATCTTTATGATTATGACATGAGTGAATGTGACAATTTTGACGAGTGTCATAATAAGATTATCCACGAGTTTATGGCGTATTAGCATTATAAATTGTAGGAAATAAATTATGAAAGAAATTCAATTCGGGATCCATAGCTGACAAATTCCCTTCATATGTTCGTATGCCCTTCCACGTCGACGAGACAGACCTGTACTAGCTTTCACGTTTCCACTTCGTTTGGAAGCTCTGCACTGACTAAGGAAGGCATAAAACTGACCTTGCTGGTGACACAAGAGACGTCACTTTTGGGCCTATGTGTAAGCCATCTCTCTGGAAACGTAATCAATTATTGGTGGTACACTCTTCTACACATCTCCCGAGTTTGGAGTCGTTTGGACCATTCTTTCTGGACGTTGCACTTTTCACAATCAGAAATGTATATTCTATACCCATATCACATTCTTACAATGATAAGCAGGCTTCGAGACTTCGGACCCGATAGAGAAGTTCAGTGGGAAATCCGCATAACGGCGTACTCAGTATAGTGGTAAAGCGTACAGTGAGTGGGGGTACTGTAGAATGGATGTCAACAAATACGCAAAGGAAAACGCTCGGATTTGAAGGTTCTGACGAATAATTTGGTTTTCATACAAACTGTGTCTGAAACTATTACACGGTTAGAAAAGTCAGAGCAAGAGATACCGGAAGCCCTCAAATTAATTTAGAAAATGATGCAGAGAATTAATGAGACATCAAGTACACCGGTTACTTAACGTGTAAAACAGAAGTGGAAATCAATTTTATGTAAACATAACGGATATGGAACATTGTGTAACATAAACAGCAAATTAGTGGACATAGAGTCACCCGAGAATAAAGGACTGTCTCTTAGAGACTGCAATGATGTTAGGTTTTTTCGTTTTGCTCCTGTCACGTCATGCAACGTAGAGCGCAGCTTTCCACAGTACAAACTTTGGCAGATAACCGAAAAAGATTTACGTTTGAGACACTGAGAATGTATCTTGTAGTACATTGCAATTCGGTACTGTAACTGCACTTCCTAAAGACGACCAATGGGATAAATGAAAAAATTAAAATTGCTACATGCTTATTTCCACCATTAACACTGTGTAGCCTATAATTAAACACAAATGCTTATAAAAGACAGGAGAATAAATGCTTTTCACATTCTTTTGACATTATCATTGTGTAATGTATATTTACTTTCAGAATATGTGTGTTCTCCATACTACCGTACTCTACTCTAAATAGCAACGTTGTTACCCCAACACATCTCTATCTACCTGCAGCGAGTCAACAACCTATAGTGCATGCACAGTAAACTTATTGTATCGGGTCCAAAGTCTCGAAGCCTGATGATAAGGTTCATCACCGGTTTAAAAACACATTTTCTGTATTGTGAAAATATGATTTCTTGTAGGAACAAAATAAAAAATATGAAACCTTGTTAAGTTGTGATTTTTTTCCTGGAAGCATTAAAAAAATTCATAGCTTGGAAATTTAAATGACTCCGGTCTCCAAGTGTGTTGATATACGAGTTCATTTGAGGCATAATAATGTGGGTATGTATTCAACAGTGAATAATACTTCCCAGTTTTGTTTTGAAGTTAGACAATGTACATTGTAGCATAGTAATTGCTGTACATTTTATGCATCCGAGAGCACTGTGGAACAAATTTATGTACAAGTGCGATATTGTGGCGAAATTATGCACACCATTTGTTGAACGGAGTTACAGGCTTACGTATCCGCCATGTATAAAGATATATAAAATGATATACGAGTGTAGGCCTATGCGTTACACCGTTCTATATTTGTACAAAAGAACACATACAATAAGCGAGCATAAATTCTAAACCAAGCGATGCATATTTTGTTACGAAATTTTCAAACGTATTTGACCAAACTCTCTGTAACCAATAAAACAGGAATAAAGTAACATAAAATTGATATGAATATGATTTGGTGGTTTGCAGCTTATGGGATTGAGTTTTGTATAGGCTACAGCTTGGATATTATTCTCCATATTTTGTGTAGTGGCATTCAATGTCTCGGACGGATATAATGAATGGAAGTTCTTTTACAAGCAGCCTGTCTTTTGTTCTTTCAAACGTCAGTTCAAACATTAAACCGCTATAAATATTATAATATTGGAGATAGAGAAAAAACAAAAACATCACAGTGTTGGGCAAACAACGGGGTTTACAAAACATTGGGAATATGTCCGCCGTTCTATTGTTCAACGTACAGCATTCTGTCTGCGACACCATGCAGAGCATTTTGTAGATAATGTCTTGGAATATTGGCAATTTCTTGCGAGATGGCATTTTTCAGTTCCAGTAGGATTATTGGGTATTAAGGGTACAGTACATCAATTATTCATAGATTTCAAAAAGGCGTATGACTAGGTTAAGAGCGACGTTTTATATAATATTCTTATTGAATTTGGTATTCCCAAGAAACTAGTTCGATTAATTAAATTGTTTCTTAGTGAAACTTACAGCAGAGTCCGTATAGGCCATTTTCTATCTGATGCTTTTCCAATTCACTGCGGGCTAAAGCAGGGAGATGCACTATCACCTTTACTTTTTAACTTCGCTCTAGAATATGCCATTAGGAAAGTTCAGGATAACACAGAGGGTTTGGAATTGAACGGGTTACATCAGCTTCTTGTCTATGCGGATGACGTGAATATGTTAGGAGAAAATCCTCAAACGATTAGGGAAAACGCGGAAATTCTATTTGAAGAAAGTAAAGAGATAGGGTTGGAAGTAAATCCCGAAAAGACAAAGTATATGATTATGTCTCGTGATCAGAATATTGTACGAAATGGAAATATAAAAATTGGAGATTTATCCTTCGAAAAGGTAGAAAAATTCAAATATCTTGGAGCAACAGTAACAAATATAAAAGACACTCGGGAGGAAATTAAACGCAGAATAAATATGGGAAATGCCTGTTATTATTCGGTTGAGAAGCTTTTGTCATCTAGTCTGCTGTCAAAAAATCTGAAAGTTAGAATTTATAAAACAGTTATATTACCGGTTGTTCTGTATAGCTGTGAAACTTGGACTCTCACTTTGAGAGAGGAACAGAGATTGAGGGTGTTTGAGAATAAGGTTTTTAGGAAAATATTTGGGGCTAAGAGGGATGAAGTTACAGGAGAATGGAGTAAGTTACACAACGCAGAGCTGCACGCATTTTATCCTTCACCTGGCATAATTAGGAACATTAAATCCAGACGTTTGAGATGGGCAGGGCATGCAACACGTATGGACGAATCCAGAAATGCATATAGAGTGTTAGTTGGGAGGCCAGAGGGGAAAAGACCTTTGGGGAGGCCGAGACGTAGATGGGAGGATAATATTAAAATGGATTTGAGGAAGGTGGGATATGAAGATAGAGACTGGATTAATCTTGCTCAGGATAGGGACCAATGGCGGGCTTATGTTAGGGCGGCAATGAATCTCCGGGTTCCTTAAAAGCCAGTAAGTAAGTAGGATTATTGGATGTGTCAGGAGAACTCATTCTTTAAGGTAACCCCACAAGAAAAAGTCGGTCGGATTGAAATCTGGAAATCACGAAGGCCACATTGTTGGAAATGTGCCTACTGATGATTTTGGTCGGAAAACGAACCTCAATTACGCGTGTTAACTCCACCAGTAATTTTTCAGTAGGTTATTTTACGACGCTTTATGAACATCTTAGGCTATTTAGCGTCTGATTGAGATGAAGATGATTATCCCGGTGAAGTGAATCACCGAAATTTACCCAGCATTTGCTCGTATTCGGTTGAGGAAAAACCCCGGAAAAAACCTCAACCAGGTAACTTGCCCCGACCGGGACTCGAACCCGGGCCTCCCGGTTTCCCGGCCAGACGCGCTAACCGTTACTCCACATGTGTGGATAATAATGGAATAAGGGAGACTGTTACAGTATACGGGGAGCACTATTATAGCATGTTACAGAATTTCGTCAGCCCTGGACTGAGAAATCATGATATGGAAAACATAATCTTCATTCAAGATGGCGCTCCACCCTACATCTTTATGCCTGCAAAACAATTAATTACGCAGATGTTTGGCGATCGTGTCATCAGTAGGCACTAAATGAGTTCGGTGGATAGAACGAAGAAAAAATAACTTACTGCGCGGAGTTACCGCCTCGATCCCCGGATTTAACCCCTCCAGACTTCTACCTATCTGGAGCTCTAAAGGACACGGTGTACGCCACAAAACCACAAACACTGGAGGAACTGAGAACATACCTGTAATGATATTCCATTAGCAACAATCCATTTGGTATGTCGCTTTGTTATACATCGTTGTTGGGAGGGTAGTGTGGCGGAAGGGAGCCATTTTGAACATGTACGAATCTAAGGAATACAAAACTGCAAAAATAGTACAGGGACATCATTTTATTTTTACTTCAATTTTTATTGTACCTGAGTTTTTTAATGTACTTCACTCCCACTCCTTCTATTAGCAAACTTTCACATACAACCAAATGCCGCATAGTCATCTTATGGTCAAAATAAACAGCACAGAGTGAGTGAGTATAGTATGTTTCAGAAATATGATTACATTTTTCAGTAAAGAAAGAGCATTAATTCACTATTGAATCATATTTTCGCACAGGTACTGTGCGTCCGTTTAGTTACGACGCATCCCGGTTTCCCCCACCCGTTTATGCTGGCCCCTCTGTAAAGGTTAGTGGCTGAGCTATCTTAGCTCTTTTCTGAAAACATTTTCTGTTAGGAATTGGACTTCTACCTAATATTATACAACTATTTAAAATAATTTAAATAAAAGGGCATCGTTAATTAAGGAATTGTCACGTGATCTCCCCCCCCCTTTCTAAGACCCTCCTACATAACCACATGGACGGGCAGTAGACAGCATATCTGAGTAAATTTATCTGTGCGGATCGGGCAGAAGTGAAGATTGAATTGAAGTACGTAACGTACACTGTTATAGAGTAGGTACAGAATTATTTCAACAGACGTAGGATTATGGCTCTCCATCTCACCTGTTTTGAGTGCTTTACATTATTTCTTTGGGGTTACTGTGAAATAGTTGTGTTTGCTAAACATCCTACAACAATAGAAGAATTAAATAATTACATTCAAGGAACCATATATTCAATTTCAGAAAATATGCTTGAAAACTTTTTTGATAATATGCACAAAAGATTTGAGCCTGTATCGAAATGAACGACCACCATTTTCAATAAATTGTTTAAATATCCATATTTTGATTATTTTTAAAATTTAAATGCACTGTAAATATTGTATGCTAATGTGCTGTAGACTGTATAGTATACATTGCATAATAAATACGTCCGATAGGATAGTTCAGTTAGTGAATAAAAACACTTAATACTGTTATACTGTACTGTAGTTTGATTAAATAAAAACCTGACGAAAATGATCAAACTCAAAATCATAAAATTTCCTAGTTCACGTAAATGGATGCACTACTTTTCTTCCCTCCTATACCTAGTAAAGTTATTTGTATTGTATTTTACATCAGTGTCGTGGAAGAAGTAGCAAACAGTGTTCCCGGTTCTCAATCCAAAGTTATAATCAGGTTAATATTGAAAATGTTAGTAAAAATAAAATGATGTCCCTGTACTTCTGTCCCATCTCATTGCTGAATAATAGTGTTTCAAAATGTGTATACATCAATTTGGGACACGCTGTATGTATTCTAAAATGGGACATTACATCGACAATTTATCATAACGTCACACTCAGTATGTATACTGCAAATATACATTGCGTATAACATATATGTGTAGAGCAATACATGGGTTCTTTCCCGCTTTAAAGATGGCGGCTTCCGGTCTTAATTTCCTATGTGAAGTTAGCGATCTCGGTGAGTTTTAAATCTGTGGTTTGTGAACTCAGAAACGGCACATGACATCAGTAATCTGTGCCAACGTCATACTCAGTATGTATACTGCAGATCTTTGTTGCAATAGAAATTTTTGGAGCGAACATGGGTTTTTGCCCGCTTTAAGGATGGCGACTTCCGGCTTTACTTGCCGATACGAAGTTTGCGATCCAGGTAAATTTGAAATCTGTGACTTTTTTACAAACAGCGAAGAACGCTCACCATGATGGACGATTGATTCTGCCTGACGCAAACAAACATAAGTGGTGCCTTATTTTTTCGAGACTGAGATGACAGTTAAAGGAGATTTTGGAGAATGTTGATGGAATTACGTGGGATAAACGGAAAACACTCTTCACATTCTTGGCTTTGTGTATCACAAATACAAAATTTCCCGTCGTGTAGATCTGAAGTCGGTTCCGTTCTGCAAATTGATGCTAGTACTGAAGATGTTATAGGTGGCAATGATGTCGGTTGTTGGAGGCATTTAGTGAAATGGTGGTGATGATTATGATGGTTAGGTGATAATGGTGAAATAAGTCTAAGCGCAGAAAAAATTCTCCGAATTTAATTCTCGTAAGGATATTACTCTTTTGTGAATAAAAGATGGCATTAATTAAGTTCCATATTTTTTTAAACATCTGATAAAACAACATCCTAGAAAAGCAAATGAGATTGTAGATAAATAGACTTTCGTAGAAATTACATTACGTGTATTTTGCAACATAATGAATATTGTTGCGTTTAGTTAATTATGCGAATTCTAGGAAAGAAAGAATATCCTTCCCTGTTCTGCTGCAATATTAAGAGCACAACTGAATACCAGTAACATTGTATAGTCCTATTATGGGCGTTCGATAAAAATACTAATAATGGTATTATTCTGGACAATGTGGAACGATTGAAAATAGACCATTATTCAGCCAATAATCGTACCTGTGATACATTCTATGTACATAACGCGATAATCAAGCGATGACGTAGTTCATACCTGTGGAGTAACGGTTAGCGAGTCTGACCGCGAAACCAGGTGGCTAGGGTTCGAATCCCGGTCGGGGAAAGTTACCAGGTTGAGGTTTTTTCGGGGCTTTCGATCAACCCAATATGCACAAATGCTGGGTAACTATCGGTGCTGGACCCCGGACTCATTTCGCCGGCATTATCACCTTCATTTCATTCAGACGCTAAATAACCTGAGATGTTGATACAGCGTCGTAAAATAATTCACTAAAAAGTCGATAATGTGTATTAAGAAAAAAACAGCATCTATTTTGTATCTGCATCATCTTCAGTTTTATTTTAACGGAGATTCCCTTCTTGATTTGGTAATAAACAATTTATTTATTTGAAAGACAATAATAATACCTACACTTTTGGTTGGCACTCCCGATGAAGCAAGAGCTTGTCGCCGAGAGTGGAGTTTAAATAGGCTAAGTAATGAAAAAGTAATGTTGCACGCTTAAGCCTACTAGTGTCTTGGAATGTTCGAAAATGAGAGACGCAATCAAGACATTAAAGGTATAAGAAAGACGATTTATAAATTCATAATACTTCGAAATTTTATCGCTAAGGAGGCATTGAGAATAATATTTTCAGCTTTAGTACAATCATTAATACAATGTGGTATAATAAATTGGGGTGGAGTAGTATCATCTGTAATTAATCCATTAATTTTATTACACAGAAGATTAATAAAAATTTGTCTAACCAAAAATGTGGATTACCTAAGAAATTTAATTTATACAGATTTTAAAGTAAATAAATAAAAATAAAAAATAAAAAAAAATCGTCGTATTTTATATGAAAAACTAATCGCAAGATATGAGCTAAAATTCTTAAGGGCTTAAAACATGAGTGAAAGACAGCGAATATTTTTATAACAAGGTGGAACAAACACTACAGGCCTCGTTCTGCGGAGCGAACATCGGCGAAAATCGAACTTTGCTATACTCGACAAACTTGAACCGAACATATCGCCTGTAATGCGCGACACTAAAGCCTACAATAAACTAATTATTTAATTGTTTAATTTAATTAATCAAGTATAAGTAAGCAAAAGTAATGAGAAGTATACCAAAATAATAATAATGAAAGAAATACAATGAAATTATATTAGATAATACACAGAAGAGTAGATTAACTAGAAAGCCCAAGGGTTGATGACTCCTTTAAACAATAATGAAGTAAAATGAAAAAGTATTAGATAACGCATTGGTAAAATAAATACAAAATATTATGTAATAATATAATAAAGTAATATAATACATACTAATCAGGATTTAAAATAAGTTGAAGTGCTTGTTTTTTAAGCAATTTATAATTGGAACATGCTAATTTTGACGAACACTACTGACGCAGCAGAACGAGCCACGGCAACGAAGTGGACCTGGGGGGACATGTGGCGAGACTACATCAGACAAGATGGACCCATGCAGTCACGATGTGGGACCCTACGTCGGAAAGAGAGGACAGGGAAGACCACGGCTCAGATGGTCTGACATGTTTACCAAAGAGGTGGGGAAACAATGGTCGAGGACAGCAAAGAACAGAGTTTTGTGGAAAGAACTAGGGAAGGTCATTGTAAATGGATAACGTAATCAGTGTTAAGATATTGTAAATAGTAAAGTCAGTATTAGTGAAAGTGTAAGATAAGTATTGTAAATAGTGAAGTCAGTGTTGAGAAAGTGTCAGTAAATAGCAAACAGAGTTTGTCAAAGTGCCAGTGTCAGTATAATGTGTGTAGTGCAAGAAAAAAATGAACAAAGAACAGTGCTGAGACTAATTAAAGTTGAACAGGGTTATTAACCATGTCACAAAAGTAGTATACACGACAAGCTCGCCTGGATTGGCTCACCAAGCGAGTACACTTGAGTCATGCCTGTCGAGGGGGTTCTAACCCCATCACAGGAGGCCTGTGCCCAACATGGGACATCAACATGCCTAATATTCAATCATTCATTCATTCATTCATTCATTCATTCATTCATTCATTCATTCATTCATTCATTCATTCATTCATTCATTCATTCATTCAATTTTGAATGTTTTAATGAAGTTTTTGTACGATCTCGGGCCGAAATTTGAGCCATACCTTAGTCCTGGTACAGAATTGCATTTAGGTTCAAACAAAGGGCATGATATAATAGTTATAATACTTGCAATCTGCGGTATATACGTAATGACTTGCAGTGTGTAACACACAGAAATGAAACTTATCATCATTTAGGTAATTCATTTTATGGCGTCTTCATTTCAAATTCCTTAAATATTGCAGCCTTTGATTATCTTTTTCGTTGCAGCTTTTACTTAATATATATATTTTTTTTTTCATTATAAATCTCAAGGGATGTGTCTGCAATTTTGAGAGTTCAATGGAAAAATTTTTATTGATGTGAATGAAAATGCACGAAGGTGCTATAGTATTTATTGATTACAAATTGAATTAAATATTCATATAAAATAAGAAATTTTGAATACGAATGTCTTTAAAAATTGTAAGTATATGTAGGCAGATAAGGTACTTTAATACTGTGCGGATTATAATTTTGTTCAGGTTTACTTAATTTTCTTTATTATAATTTAACTTCATATAACTTCGACAGTATTAAGCATTCCATTAAAATTTAAATACTTACTAAGTTCGAATATAGTGCATCACTAAATTATACTTAAACATTAATAATGGCACGTTATTCCAATCTAGTGAATAGGGTTCAGGACCAGTATTATTAATTTATTATTAACTAGCCGTACCCGTGCACTCCGCTGCACCTGTTAGAATACGTAATTAAAATAGGACGTTTGATCCAGGCAACATTCGTGTTTGATAGAAGGATAAATCGTTTAATATGTTACTTAATTTAAATTGTATTTAATTAATTAAAATGCGATCATTTTGGTCCATAGAGCACTAAGAAGTTACTGTAATAACATTACAGCATTTTGTCCATCTATAGAAACTACACTTTGCAATGGTGAAATAATAATTAATTATACAAATCGGTTAATTTAGCTTTCGATATTACTTCATACAAACACAGAAACATTCTCTGTAGGCTATGTTTCATAGCTTTCGATTGTTGTTGTCCAAGGCCCCTTATAGACTTAGTCATTTGTTTTCATTTCATTACACCGCCTTAGATGGCATTGCATTTTAATTTTAAAACTCATTTATCTCGTTAAATATCAGTCCTATCAAAATTTTTCAAAGAGTAAAACTTATCGGCAATCAGTTTTAAAGAAACATTTGTTATTTAACATATTTCAGAAAAATCAATAATAAGCGAGATATTTCGATTTATTTAATTCAGGCCCCCTTATAACCCCCCTTTTAAATAATGTATTTTGAATGTCATATAGCCTAAAATCTAAGTCACAGCGAACTTAATTTATATTCCAATTTTAATATAAATCGGTTCAGCCATTATCGCGTGAAAAGGTAATAAATATCCAGACAGACAGACAGACATACAAACAAAAATTAAAAAAACTGTTTTCGGTTTCAGGGTGGTTAAGTATATATGTTAGGACCAATTATTTTTGGAAAATCGAAAATTACCAGAAAAATTTCGGCTACAGATTAATTATTAGTATAGATTGTATTTTTATTAATTGTGTTTATTATTAATTGTCATTATATCTATTATTATCATTACTATTCTGAAACGAAACATGTAAGGTCATTATGGACAGATGTCGTATAGCTAGTAGAAAATACTTACTTCAAAAAGTAATCGGTGAAACATTAAATGTATTATCTGCTTTTGTTATGTATCAATAATTCGTGTTATTTCCACGAATCTGCTGGTCGCTCTCAACCAAGCAAACAAAAGTAATATTACAGATATAAAAAAAAAATACCGTATGTAGCCGTATTTCTAGTGGCAAAGCAAAATGAAAGTGTTCTCACAATCGAGCGCCCTGATTATTAAGTCTTGTTTGTCTATGTATTTCTTTAATCTTTCATCAAAAATGTAAATAACATGACGCGCCAATATTTCAGTGGTATAGCTAATGAGTGCGCCGTATTTTCCCACTGACGATATTCAGTAACGAGAATGCCGCAGTCTTTTAATAAAGATTAATGCGCGGACTAGTCGATTTCTCCTGGACTTAATGCTGCTATTTTTAAACAAATGGCTTATCCAGCGCCGGTACAGTTTGAGATCATTATCCATACAAATGACGGCCATTTAAAAGTTATTTTACTATGCAAAATTACATCGTTACATCCGTATATATAGAGCAGTAACATTTTAAAATCACAGCATTTTCTTATATAACAAATGAAAAGTATGTTCACTTCGTGTATATTGTGCCGTTGTTTTCAATTAATTTGAACGTTCTAGTGCTGTTAAGAAATAACATGCAAATTAGTTGTAAATTTCAGTGGCACGATAAAAATCACTCGAATTCAGACCTAAAAGAATAAGCATGGGTGGGCATCTCATGCTCTCAAAGTGTCAACACAACCTCAGTGCAGGTACCGTCATCCTCTGAGGAGTTTAGTGATGAGAGGAATGCGGTTCCGACTAGTCTAGCGCGGTGATGGAGTGGGAGGGAACAGTGACAGCGGCAGTCTGGAAGGAAGTACAATCATACTGAAAACATTGGCCCAATTTACGAAAGCAGTATACCTATTAGTTTTCTAACGTATTTTTGGCGAGATAGAGATACAACCATTCGTATTTACGTGTTCAGAGAAGGAAAGTATTGTAGAAAATGTTATTTATTTATTTGTTTGTTTGTTTGTTTATTTATTTATTCTTTTATTTACTTATTTATTTATTTATTCATTCATTCATTTATTCATTTATTTATTTATATATTTATTTATTATTTATTTATTCATTCATTTATTCATTTATTTATTTATATATTTATTTATTATTTATTTATTTATTTGGTTATTTATTTATTTATTATTTATTTAGTTATTTATTTATTTATTTAGTTCTTTAGTTAGTTGTTTATTTAGTTATTTAGTTAGTTATTTATTTAGTTATTTAGTTAGTTAGTTATTTATTTAGGTATTTAGTTAGTTATTTATTTAGGTATTTAGTTAGTTATTTATTTAGTTATTTATTTAGTTATTTATTTATTTAGGTATTTATTTAGTTATTTATTTATTTAGGTATTTAGTTAGTTATTTATTTAGTTATTTAGTTATTTATTTAGGTATTTAGTTAGTTATTTATCTATTTATTTATTTATTTAGTTATTTATGTAGTTATTTATTTATTTATTGATTTATTTATTTATTTAACTATTTATTTATTCATTCATTCATTTATTCATTTATTCATTCATTCATCCATCCATTCATTCATTCATTTATTTATTTATTCTGGTGAAGTTAAGGCCATCACACCACCAGAAAGAAAAATACAATAAAATAAATGAAAAGAAAAATCATAATACAACTACAATAATATAAATGAAAAGAAGAATCATACTATAAAATTTAGTGATTAGTAGAATTGAATTAAATTTGTAAAGTAATCAATTTAAATGTACTGTACTGCTGATCTCACTTGAGAAGTACACAGTCATACACTACTACAAACTGAAGACTGCATATTTTTGGACGATTAATACTTCCCACTCCGCTCGGCTCGGCTTGGCTGTAGCAACAAAAGAATCTACCTGCAACCCCCCCGTACCGATGGCAAGAATACCACAGGTCCCAGCGCTAAACTCGTCGGAGGAAGACAGTAGAACGGACTCTGTACTATCTGTATGCGGTTCTTACAAAATGCAAGTTCGCTCACGTTTGCAGTAAGTAGCGGCTCGTTTTAAGAGAAGAACAATATTATCCCCAGATCATTTCCCTTTAGTGATGAGTCGAAAGAGAATGATTTTTTTATTAAGATGGGGGGTAAAGTTTGTATTATGTTCTATTACACTTTCTTACGCATGGTATTTTATGTTACAAATAAACACAGTGAATGTTTTAGTAAAGAAATACTATCTAGAACAGCTGAAGGTAAAAATGGGATATCAACGAGGTGAGACTGATATCAAATATCGTTAGCACGTTGTGCGTGCGTGTTACATAATTGTACAACATATAATCGACTAGCTAAGAGCATTTATGGATAAATTTGAAATGTGGTAGTATCATGTAGTACATAGACAACTACACTTTCTTTGACTATAAACTATCTTGAAATCTACAGGGACATCATTTTATTTTTACTTGCATTTTTATTGTACCTGCATTTTTGCATGTACTTCACCCCCACCCCTTCACTAATGTCCTTGCTCCCGTCAGACACAAAAACTTACGGCCGCTGTTGCGTTCGAAGTCTTCAAGCCGTGAAGTAAACACTGCAGTGTATAGTGTGTTTCAGAAATATGGTTGCGTTTTCTATAGAAGAAAGAACCTATATTAATAATATAGTACTAAAAATTATATTGAAGAAACGATAAATTCAATTTCAGAGGATATGCTTCAAAATGTTTTTAATAATATGCGTACTGAATTGAAGCCTGCATTGTAATGAACGACAACCATTTTCAGCAACTTGTTTAAAAATTCATATTAGCTTATTTTGAATTGAGGTGGCTAGAATCAAAGGAATGCTAGTGACATTTGTAATAACATGAGTTAAGTGCATCCAGTGTAAGCTAAAGTATCTAAAATTTTAGTGACAAAGGGATATTTTAATCGCATGACACATTAAAATTTAAATAAAAATGTCACCGGTTTTACGAAAGCTTAAATATTTAATCCCCATTTTCTCAAAAGTAACTTAAGTGCACTTACAGCCCTTTACTTATGACCCCCTCAATTTAAATGCAGTCTCTATATTGTATGTTAACATCAATAATTAATATGCTAAATAAAGTAGACATTACATAACGAACATAGCCGCCTGAAAAGTTGAGTTTTTAGAAAAAAAAAATGTTACTACTCTACTGTATTCTGAAAATTCCGTAAAAGTGATAATCAAACTGAAAATCGTAATATCGTATTTCCCTACAACATAAATGGATACACTACTTTTCTCTCCTCCTGTAACTAGCAAAATGATTTGTTTACATATTGCACTAGTAACATCAAACTCCTGTAATGGAAGGGGGCAACAGTGTTTCCGAGTATAGCCAGGTTAATGTTAAAATTGTTAGTAAAAATAAAGTGATGTCCCTGTATAAGACAATTATCTTATCAAATAAAAGATCCTACTTCAAGACCTACAGCAGAATTCACTGGTAAGTTTGGAGAAACAGTGACAATTGAAAAGGAATCGAGATTTTTCTGAAACTATTTCGGCTTACAGCCGATAGAAGATCCTGAAAGTTTATAGCTTGAATTGATACATCTACAGAACAGCACGACATTCAGATTCCAGCGAAATCAGGAATCGAACTATTCGTAATGCTGGATGCTCGATAAAAGGTTTTTATTATCGTTTTTGAAAACTCGCCTATTTAAATTAATGTGAAGTGTGCGCTTGGTGTGTTGCACAGAGTTTCTCTATAAGTGGCTTTATGGTTGAATAACTGAAGTGAGCATTATTGCAGGTGTTCACGTTTCATTGGTAAAGTCTGTCTCAAAATAAAATGTAGCATATCAAAGACTTCGTTGCAAATAAAGAAATGTGTTGTAAAGAGACTTTCTGGATGGCATAAAATTTATTTTTCAATTCCAGAATTTCGCGACACACCGGCTGTGAACCCCTGACTAACCTAACCTAACCTAGTAATTCTTAGGCCACCGAGGTCTGCTTTACAATGTCATTACTACATATTAATATTAAATGACTTACTTACTTACTTACTTACTTACTTACTTACTTACTTACTTACTTACTTACTTACTTACTTACTTACTGGCTTTTAAGGAACCCGGAGATTCATTGCCACCCTCACATAAGCGCGCCATTGGTCCCTATCCTGTGCTAGATCAATCCAGTCTCTATCATCATATCCCACCTCCCTCAAATCCACTTAATATTATCCTCCCATCTAGTCTAGGCCTCCCCAAAGATCTTTTCCCCTCTGGCCTCCCAACTAACACTCTATATGTATTTCTGGATTCGTCCATACGTGCTACATGCCCTGCCCATCTCAAACGTCTGGATTTAATGTTCCTAATTATGTCAGGTGAAGAATACAATGCGTGCAGCTCTGCGTTGTGTAACTTTCTCCATTCTCCTGTAACTTCATCCCTTTTAGCCCCAAATATTTTCCTAAGAACCTTATTCTCAAAAACCCTCAATCGCTGTTCCTCTCTCAAAGTGAGAGTCCAAGTTTCACAACCATACAGAACAACCGGTAATATAACTGTTTTATAAATTCTAACTTTCAGATTTTTTGACAGCAGACTAGATGACAAAAGCTTCTCAACCGAATAATAACAGCCATTTCACAGATTTATTCTGCGTTTAATTTCCTCCCGAGTGTCATTTATATTTGTCACTGTTGCTCCAAGATATTTGAATTTTTCCACCTCTTTGAAGGATAAATCTCCAACTTTTATAGTTCCATTTCGTACAATATTCTGATCACGAGACATAATCATATACTTAGTCTTTTCGGGATTTACTTCCAACCCTATCTCTTTACTTGCTTCAAGTAGAATTTCCGCGTTTTCCGTAATCGTTTGTGGATTTTCTCCTAAATGAATAATTAATGACTAATTAATTATTTAAATTAAAGCCGGTTTTCTCGAGATTCTGTGAAGGAAGTGAGACTGAGAAACGAATCTGTGAATTGACAGATCGTCTATGACTTGTTCCGTCATTAAAATCCAACGATTATTTGACAATGCAACATTTCCTCTGTATATTGTGCGCGTCAGAATAAAAGCTAAATATTCTTTAGAGATCTTGTGTGCGAAATGAGTCAAAGAAGAAAGAGCATAAAAGTGCCTGGCACTCAGAACGGTTTCAACTAGTGAAAGGGACTGGAACATTTTTCTAGACCAACGTTTGGAAGGTAAGATTGCTTTCAGAATCTCCCGTCTTTGTGAATGATAATAAAAGGGGAGGAATATAAAAACATGGAAGGGAAAGGGAGAAAAATGAAGGAAATAATTTTAGAAGAATGACAGGAAAGAAGATGAGACCATACAGTGGCAGTGTAAGGTATTATTGTTCTTTTGTGCAAGAGTGGCGTACTCGAGTATAAAATGCTTTCCATGTAATTGATTTATAGGCTTGGAAAGTAAGACAAGACCCTAAAGGTGAACTTCAAGCTTCGAATAAATGTACAAAAGCGGGAAGCAGAAGAGATAGACGTGCATTCCCAATGAGTGTGGTTGTCCCAAACATAGCATTAATCACAATACGAATTCAGTTTTTTGTTAAATAAGGTCCCTGAGCCAAATAACGCCATGTATGCCTTTAACGCCACCCTATTAAAATTTGTTAACAAACACAAGTTTTCGGTAGTGCACTTCTGTAGCCTGCATTCGTTTGCAATCTAGTGATGAAATGAGTTACTAGCTGTCCGCTGACATTTACGAGTGACATTATATTCCATCATTTTCCTGCTGTGTGTTGATAGTGAATGGCTGTTCTTGTATCAAGATAAGAGGCATTATTTTATTTTGTGTGTTGAGCAAATAATAATATATTAAACTATATATTTTCGTGATCCTTAAACATTCTTCTATGTACACAAAGTATTTGCTATCTATAAAATTTGAAAATTTTAGAGAAACAGACATGTCATGTTATCAAGTACTCAGTAGCGCTTTAACGCCACGTGGCGTTAAAGGTCTACAGACAAAATTTTAGGTTATGTTAGTACTAAGGCTGACAGTACAGCATCAGTGTGAAAACATCAGGAAAATCACTAAGCATTCAACTTACAAATGTTCAGAATGTGCAGTGATGATATTGGTTCAATTGCTTATCGAACTCTTATTTATTTTTTATTTTACATAACTTAATTTTTTTGTTTTACTTATTGGAAAACATTCATATTAAGCTAAGGTAAATGCTTTTGTGTTTAATAACTAATTTTTCTGTTTTACTTATTGGAAAACATTCATATTAAACTAAGGTAAATGCTTTTGTGTTTAATAACTATTTTTTTTTGTTTTACTTATTGGAAAACATTCATATTAAGCTAAGGTAAATGTTTTTGTGTTTAATAACTAATTTTTTTGTTTTACTTATTGGAAAACATTCATATTAAACTAAGGTAAATGCTTTTGTGTTTAATAACTAATTTTTTTGTTTTACTTATTGGAAAACATTCATATTAAGCTAAGGTAAATACTTTTGTGTTTAATAACTATTTTTTTTTGTTTTATTTATTGGAAAACATTCATATTAAGCTAAGGTAAATGCTTTTGTGTTTAATAACTAATTTTTTTGTTTTACTTATTGGAAAACATTCATATTAAGCTAAGGTAAATGCTTTTGTGTTTAATAACTTTCTACTGTGTCACATTTTCTCTTTTTTTTAAAGCAAGGAGTCACTGGAAAACATATTTTCCTAATCCATCTGGTGTTTCAGTTTCAGATCAAGAATCTTTTATTAGTATTGTGTGATTTTGTATCTTTTATTAACAGAAACTGAAATTTTGTCGCTTAGTTCAATTTGTGTTGCTTAGGAAAAATAATTCTTTAACAATTATAAGTGTATAGGTTACTGCAAAATAGGTGGCGTTAATTGGACAACCTGTTCCTAATAACGCGAGTTTACAAAGTTTTCCTATTTCAGTTCTAATTCTTGTTCGGTATATAATATATCCATTTTCATTGTGCTATTTTGTAAAGATAAGATTACAGTTTCTATTTCATATTTTTCGTGTTTGTACATAACTTATTTCCAGAGCAAAAATGACTGAAGTGTTAAGGTGGCGTTATTTGGTACTTGTACCTTACTAGCAATTTCATTATTATTTGTGTGCCACTGAAATTTTTTTGATAATTATTTTGCTTAAATAATTTGACTTTGAAATGACGTAATTACCTACATTGTAAGTGTACTGCTAAAACTGCATAATGTTAATACATGGACGTTCATTTTTTACAAAAATTCTATGTCCGTAACATAAATATAAATATTACTTTACATGAATTAGGTACAAATATCGCTAGATATTTTAATTTAATTTTTACGTTTATCGTCTTTTAAATAATGTGTCAGATAGGACTCACGCTCGTTTCATAAACATACTCGCGTCTTAATTACTACTATTACTGCTACACAAAATACAGTGTTTTCATTGACTATTACGTTTTTGCTACGTCATACTACTTTCGACCAATAAAACGGTACGAAAGGACGTCTTTCAACCAATCATGGCTGCTTATCGCACAATTTTATCTTTTCCCTAACATTTGTTTAATGTTATCGTTTCCCTGGCATTTATTTGTTTTTATCACTGCCCTAGCACTTATTTCTTTGACGTAATACATGTACCAGAAGAAACTACTCGATTCGCTGTACATTTGAAAAAAAAATGCTCTGCCTGCTCATAACATTAATAAACGATTGATTGATGTAATATTATAAGCTCTATGCAGAATATACTGTTAACTAACATATCTGTTACATTCTTACAGGAGATAAGCAGAGTTACATTATTTTAGCTAACATGTTTTTTTTCTTCTTACAGGAGGTAAGCAGAAATGTGAAGACTTCCCTTAAGGTCTCCTATTCCCAGGTAGGAACACAATAAATCGTTTATAACTGCCCCAATATGTTATTTAATGGTTCTAGTTGCTTTGTATTTGTTATTGGGATATAAAAGTTTACGTGCAGTTATGAAGGTAGTTGTGCTCCAATGTAACGGAAAAACAGTATATCTTCGAAAATAAAATGCAGAAAAAGCCATTAATAAGATGTCGAACGACGCTCGTTGTAGCAGGCGTGATGATAACGATGAATAAATGGAACAGAGGGAAGTGACGTAAACGATGATGATATTACTGATAATAACGAAAACGACTTTTTCTCTGCGGTGTTCTAAATCGCTTCCACAAAGTCGCGCGTCCAATGACATTCCCTATCAGCTTAACACATTATATCCCGTAGTAACAAGATTAAAACATATTGAAATTAGAACACCAACGATAAATCATTATTCGTTTCATATTTTACTTAACGGATTATCTTCAGTGCAAAAGGTAATCTACAGAATTTGTAAGCTAATCCAAACGCAAAATAAATAAACGGATAATAGAACTTTTCCGCATATTTACTCTGTATTTATACAGGGTGATTCACGAGGAAAGATAAAAAATTTAGGATACGATATCTTAGGCCATTTTGAGTGAAAAAGCTCATATGAACATACGTCCGTTTTCGAACGATGGCGGAGCCAGATGCATTTTTTTTTTTTTTGGTAAAATGTCTCGCCCCAATGTGAATCAGACGTTACCATATGCTGCTGACGTGAAACAAGGTCACCGATGAATGACGTAATATTGGAATCTGCATTGTGAGCGATGTAGATAAGAGAAGAGAAACAAACCGGGTGGTAGGGCATTACAAATGTCACAACAAATACGTTATCACTTATCGGTTCACAGCAGTCCAGTCATCTACCTACAGTACAGTAGTTCTACAGGTACAGATATCAGAAGTGTTAAGTTGTGTTTTTCAAGATGCCTTATAAATTTTCGACTACAGTATACGCCGATATTGTGTATGTTTATGGTTTGTGAGTTGAAAGTTCCTTGCGTGCCGTCGCTGAATATGAACGACGCTTTCCGAACAGAAGGGTACCATATCGAAAAGTATTTACTAATCTATGGGGTTGAATGAAAGACTTGTATAGCAAAAGAACGGGGAAACGATAGAGGCGCTAATCGACCTAATTTGGATGCGGCATAAAGACAGCCACGTGCAAATCTCCCATGCGATGAGCGCGATTCACGCCCGAGCGCAACAGTGCATTGAAGCAGAAGGAGATACCTTTGAAAATGTGCGATAACATCGATCCCGACTTCTAGAATATTAGGTATGTATGCATACGTGAATATAAACTTTAAATTTGTCCGTTATCTGTCTCTAAATGCGAGTTAGTAGAATGGAATATCAGAAGTTTTTGTGAAATCAAAGAGCCATATCTCCGTAACCTTTCGAAAACGGACCTATATTCATATGAGCTTTTTTCACTCAGAATGACTTCAGAATTCACATATTAAATTTTTTACCTTTCCTCGTGAATGACCCTCTATATCCCTTATGCCATAGAGGGCAAAGGCTAATCGAGATTTCCCGGTCTCTGATCGGGTCAAAAACCCCGATATAACTGATATTTAACCCTAACGATGAATTTCCGTGAAGTCCGGAGGGCCTAATTAGTCAAGTCCACTCTTCTCACCTCCTAGCTTGGGCTTTTTTAATCTATTAAGATGCGAAAGAGAGAGTGGTGTGCGGAAAGCAACCGCATTTATCTTTCCCAAGAAAAACTGCAAACATGGCGAAGTGAAGAGAAGCGAATAGAAGCATTTGAAATGTGGATATGGAGAAGAATGGAACGTGTGAAGTGGAGAGATAGAATAAGAAATGAAGCTGTGTTGGAAAGAGTGAGTGAAGAAATAATGATGCTGAAACTGATCAGTAAGAGGAAAAGGAATTGGTTGAGTCACTTAATGAGAAGAAACTGCCTACTGAAGGATGCACTGGAAGGAATGGTGAACGGGAGAGGATTTCGGGGTGGAAGAAGACATCAGATGATAGACGACATTAAGATATATGGATCATATGAGGAAATGAAGAGGAAGGCAGAAATAAGGAAAGATAGGAGATGGGTGGATTTGCAGTGAAAGACCAGAATGAATACCATAGTTAATACAATAATTTATTAACACCTTACAGAGCCAATATTAATTGTTTTCAAGAACATACTCTATTGACTGTTTTACATTTACGTAATTGCGGTAAACCGATATTTTTTTTAAATATTTCACGTATTAAAATATTAATAAAAATTATTCAACATGCTTTCGATTTATTACAGCTTTCCTCTAAGTTAGAGCAATTATAAAGTCGGAGGAATCATAAGAAAACAATTCGTATCTTTCTGTCATAAATTTGGAGTCCCATCAACAACAATTAAGAAAATTGACATGGTAGCTTTGAATAGTTCTCTGCAGATTTTACGGCAACACTTCTACTTCAATTCAAATTAAAGATGAATTTTCTCATTCTATTTTATTTTTTATCGATATTGTTTATTTTACTGCATATTTTCATTATTGTAACACATTATCTGCTGTAAATTTTAGTTTACTGTAAACAAATTTCTTGTAAGACATTTTAAATGTCACAATTGGGAGTTAAGAGGGACGAAGTTACAGGAAAATGGAGGAAGTTACACAACACAGATCTGCACGCATTGTATTCTTCACCTGATATAATTAGGAACATTAAATCCAGACGTTTGAGAATGGGCAGGGCATGTAGCATGTATGGGCCAATCCAGAAATGTATATAGAGTGTTAGTTGGGAGGCCGGAGGGAAAAAGACCTTTGGGGAGGCGGAGACGTAGATAGGAGGATAATATTAAAATGGATTTGAGGAAGGTGGGATATGATGATAGAGACTGGATTAATCATACACAGGATAGGGAACGATGGCGGGCTTATTTGACGGCGGCAATGAACCTGCGGGTTTCATAAAATCTATAAGTAAGTAAGAAAGTAAACTGAACTGTATTTGTGTTAATTTTTTAGAATTTGTCGTGAATACATTGGCGTTTTAAAAGTGTGTGCACGACTTAGAGACGGCCTTATGGCCTTAACTGTGCGAGACAAAATAAAACTACTACTACTACTACTACTACTACTACTACTACTACTACTACTACTACTACTACTGCTGCTGCTGCTGCTGCTGCTACTGCTGCTTATTCGAGGGCGCGGGTTATTTGAAAAAATGCGGTATTATACGTCAATCACATTATTACGAATAATATGTTCCTTTCATATTTTCCTACAAACTCACAGAAAAACTTATTTTTATCGTCACAATAATAATAATAATAATAATAATAATAATAATAATTACTTACTGGCTTTTAAGGAACCCGGAGGTTCATTGCCGCCCTCACATAAGCCCGCCATTGGTCCCTATCCTGAGCAAAATGAATCCATTCTCTATCATCATATCCCACCTCCCTCAAATCCATTTTAATAGTATCTTCCCATCTATGTCTCGGCCTCCCTAAAGGTCTTTTTCCCTCCGGCCTCCGAACTAACACTCTATATGCATTTCTGGATTCGCCCATACGTGCTACATGCCCTGCCCATCTTAAACGTCTGGATTTAGTGTTCCTAAATATCTCAGGTGAAGGATACAATGCGTGCAGTTCTGTGTTGTAACTTTCTCCATTCTCCTGTAACTTCATCCCTCTTAGCCCCAAATATTTTCCTAAGCACCTTATTCGCAAACATCATTAAACTATGTTCCTCTCTCAAAGTAAGAACTGCCGGTAGTATAACTGTTTTATAAATTCTAACTTTCGGAATTTTTGACAGCAGACTAGATGATAAAAGCTTCTCAACCGAATAATAACAGGCATTTCCCATATTTATTCTGTGTTTAATTTCCTCCTGAGTATCATTTATATTTGTTACTGTTGCTCCAAGATATTTGAACTTCTCCACCTCTTCAAAAGATAAATTTCCAATTTTTATATTCCCATTTCGTACAATATTCTCGTCACGAGACATAATCATATACTTTGTCTTTTCGGGATTTACTTCCAACCCTATCTCTTCACTTGCTTCCAGTAAAATTCCCGTGTTTTTCAATAATAGTAATAATAATAATAATAATAATAATAATAATAATAATAATAGTAATAATAATCATCATCATAATGATTTTGTCACTGATAGGTCCGTTTCAAGATTAGTTTTTTTTCTTTAATTCAACAATACTCTTCACAGTTTTCTACTATAAAGTCCATATTAGTTACCTACATTAGGTCTGCTTACTCCTTCATAGATATAAAATATATAGAAAAATTGTCAAATAGTATTCGTAAAAAGAAGATCCTTTCTCAACTAGGTTAGGACCAATTAAGATCAAAATTTGACTAGCTCAGTAAGGCCCTTTTGTACGAACACGGATTAAAGTCATGTTAAAATTATTAATTCCAAGGTTACGCGAGAAATGTGTTGTACGAACTTGGAATTCTGCAGTACTCGGAGGATATCTTCTGAATAAGTTATTTCATGCTTTCAGTAGTTGTTAAATTTTTACGTAGAGAACAAAATATAAAATGGCAGCAGCATTAGTCGTGATTCTCTGATAGTGATGGTGAATTACCATATCATGTATTTTTGAGAGCCAGGAAATGAAAGGAAATAAGGTATAGGCGTTATCTATTAAATTGGTGCTTCATGGCGATGATTATTTCTGGCAAGAATCAGTCTAAAAAAGGGCATCGCTTAAAGCGTGCTTGAAGTAATCAATGATGACTTGGAACATATGACAGACAGGTAAAAATATTTCATATTTTCATCATTGTAAAGAAATTTTAGATTCTTAAAGAATTGAAATTAAATTTCAATCAAATTGATAGGACAATATTATAATATAAGTACTACGTTCTGCATTATATAGCCTAGCTATAGACTCCCATCACAGTCTAGTATATACAGTCACGGAGCTCAATACGTAGGGAATATGCATCCTTAGATAGTTGCTAACCACTAGGATCGCTGCTATCGCCTCATCACATAGGCTATAATGTGTAACAGTACCGGCACAGTCTATTGTTCCTAGTACCCTCATCAACTCAAGCTTCGTGACTGTATATACTAGACTGTGCTCCCATGCTCTTGTGTTTTGTTTAAAAGTTACTGGCACGTTCTTATAGTCGTTCAGTATCTCAGTTAGCTTAAGTATATCTTCTATCTTATAATTTTGATTTCTAATTTCTTTTGATTTACCTACTCTTTTCTCTATAATAAATAGTGATATGTTTAGAAAATAAATTTCAACAATTACTGGTATTATCAATGCACTTTATAAACAAAAGACAATATAAAACGTTGGTAACCTCTGTTTCAATTCGGCTAAATATGGAATAGATACCCTCGAAATAAACGAACGTCGTACAATACGATAGTCCATTATTTTATTCTACAGTTAGGCCACAATATAGTATATACAGTCACGAAGCTTGAGTTGATGAGGGTACTAGGAACAATAGACTGTGCCGGTACTATTTCGCATTGCCTGTGATGAGGCGATAGTAGCGATCCTAGTGGTTAGCACCTATCTATGGATGCATATTTCCTACGTATTGACCTTCGTGACTGTATATAGTAGACTGTGGTTAGGCTATTCTACGAATAGCTATTTCAAAATTTATTCTGCGATCATACACCTGGGTCTCAGTGAGTTAATACGAATTATCCCTCTGACTATTGGTGCAGGAGATCTTTGCACTTGAGACTATACGGGCTATTCTTATATCTTATTAATTTACTATCCTCGTTACTCTTGTTGACAGATGTTACATTAATTATGTAGGGTATCTTTAATCTGATACTATCAAATTAATGAGTTTATTTGATGATTATTATCATTTCTTTTTATGTGGACTACTTTTTTGAATTCTATGTTCAGAAATTAATGTTCATTTTAACTGCTATTAATATTATTGAAAGTCACCGGCGTAGCTCAGTCGGTTAAGGCGCTTGCCTGCAGGTCTGAAGTTGTGTTCGGGCGAGGGTTCGATCCCCGCTTGGGATGATTACCTGGTTGGGCTATTTCCGAGGTTTTCCCCAATCGTAATTTGAATGCAAGGTAATCTATGACGAATCCTTGGTCTCATCTCGCCAAATATCATCTCGCTATCACCAATCTCATGGACGCTAAATAACATAGTAGTTCCTTTCTTTAAATAGGGGAGAGTCGGGTAGTATCGGACATCGGGTAGTATCGGACATTGCGTTTCTTTCATCTACCACCATATGGTAGTACCTGAATGACATGGTTACGTTTCTCTATGCGACATAACAGAAACGTAACCATGTCAATCAGGTACTGTCATCGTGTGGTAGATGAAAGAAACTCACTGTCCGATATTACCCGCTGTCCGATACTACCCGACTCTCCCCTATATCTAAATCAACTTTAGTTCTTTTTTCGTTAACAGCTGCCAGTGTTCAAAATTTAAAATTTAGCGATGAATATAGACTAACAATACACAGTGAAAATTGTTTAGATCCCAAAAGTTGTAAATGTCCACCTTTGAAAGAAGCCACGTATGTCAAATATCTGGGTATCATTATTGTTCAGAATTTAAAATGGCCTCATCACATTACTTATCTTTGTAAGAGGCTTCGTAAAACAATTTATAAATTCGTTAATCTTCGATGCTACTTACCCATTAGAGTTCTACGAAATGTTTATTTGGCATTATACAGTCTATCATTCAATATGGTATAATTGTTTGGGGTGGAAGTACAAAAATTAATCTTAGTCCGTTAAATTTACTACAAAAACGAATAATTAAAATTTGTTTGAAGAAACGTTTCGATTATCCAACTAAATTAATTTATTCTGAATTTATGTATTTAATATCGAACAAATTTATAAGTATACGCTGTTAAAATTTTATCATAAAAATCGTAATAAGTTTGTATTACAGACACATAATTAAGACACAAGACGAAATATTAATTCAACATTAGTAGAACCTAAATGTCTCACATCTGCTGGTCTAAAGCATAGCATTAATTTTGGCCCTCGGTTGTACAATGCTTTAACTAAATTACACCCAGAACTTCTAACATGTAACCCACTAACATATAACAAGAAAATTAGAAACGTGTTAATATCTTCAATTTGATTAAATAAATTTATAGCCTATGTGTATGAATTAATCAACCTATATTATATTTGTATTCTATAATTTTGAAATATATATAGTCCTACTTTTCACGTGCGATATTATTCTTCTCTAGTGTTAATATTATATTATATAATTCCATTGCCGCTGTAATTTAAATTGTAATTTAAATTTTACTTCCTATTATATATTACTTATTTATTATTATTATTATTATTATTATTATTATTATTATTATTATTATTTTATTTTCTATATTTCTCTTATATAAATATTGTATTATATAATTTCTGTAACTGTAATTTTAATTCTATTTCCTATTTCATTTTATGTTATATTCTCTTATAAGCCTATTAATATTATATCTGAACTGCGACCGAACACGAGCACTACTCATTCGGTCTCAAATTTTGTTAATACTACTGTATCTCCGTTTTTATATTGTTGGTATTATTTTATTTCTATTTCTCTTGTTTGTTTGTAATTATATTCTTTATTCTGTATATTTAAATTTAAATAAATAAATAAATAAAAATTAAATAACATAAATACATCGGCGTTAAATAACCAACTAAAAAAATATTATTGAAAAATAAAATTTGTATTATTTAGAGATAATATATGCATCTTGATTAAACAACTTTTAACACTGTATCATTATATATATGACTTTCTTGTGTTAAATTCTATCGTACCTGGTTCACATGTTTCGACCTATGGGTCATCTTCAGAACTGGTCGTTGTTGGTCTTGGCGCCTTTTTTTTGTTTCCTGTGAGGATATGTTTGAGAACTCAGTTTCAGAACACACATACTCTTTGACTCCACATTACACCACACAAACACACCCTCACAGAAAACAAAACAAGAGGCGATGAAAGAGTAATGGAACGGAGAAAAATTCTCTCCGGCGCCGGGATTTGAACCCGGGTTTTCAGCTCTACGTGCTGATGCTTTATCCACTAAGCCACACCGGATACCCACCCCGGCGTCGGACAGAATCGTTAGTTTTAAGTTCCAACTCTTGGGTTCCCTCCAGTGGCCGCCCTCTGCACTACGTCATAGATGTCTATGAACGCAGGACTGAAGTCCACACATGTGCTGAGGTGCACTCGTTATGAGTGACTAGTTGGCCGGGATCCGACGGAATAAGCGCCGTCTTAAATCACGTAGCATCAGCACGTAGAGCTGAAAACCCGGGTTCATATCCCGGCGCCGGAGAGAATTTTTCTATGTTCCATTACTCTTTCATCGTATGATGACGCAGAATATCTGCATGGAAATATCATATGTACTTCGGTACATTAAAATAATATATAAAACAAGAGGCGCCAAGACCAACAACAACCAGTTCTGAGGATGATCCATAATAGGTCGAAACATGTTAACCAGGTGCGATAGAATTTAACACAAGAAAGGCATATAGCCTAATACATATTCCGAATAATATATGTTTCATTATCCCACCTTCACTCCTCACATTCTGTTGCCTGGTAAATTTGGTGAAGACTAGGTTATTTATTTTTCAACGTTGTTAGAAAATGTTATCATATTGCTATTAATACTATCTCCATACACAGCCTTGAGTCTTAATTTTGAACACTATTTTCGCCTTTAATCTCAAGATCAGTAGCTTTTTGGCGCAGTTTATTGGTCTTAATCTACGATAAAACTATTAATAACACGAGCGCCTGAGATTGATGCAACTGCCCTGTCACCTGCGTGAAGCGAGTAGTCGATACAGCCACACAATAACATAGATGAACGATATTCATGACGAATGATGACATTTTATTACTTTATTTTACGACAGTGCATTAGGCTTAAAGGTTACACAGAAAATAAACGAGGAAGAGTGAAACATGCAGCCAAGCACACTGATTGCATTAAAATGACTATTCCGTGCGAGATACGTTTGCTTGTTTTTCAATTCAATACCGATATTAAACCATTTCTTAAGTTTCATGTCGTTAAATAAACAAAATATCTCATTTAGCACATCGGGGCAGAATGTTTCTTTATTGTTATTTTTAATTTAGTTTTTTTTTTATACCCTTGGCGTTAATTCCCTGAGCGTAACGTTAGCCGGACATGCAACCCGTAGAATTCCATGACGTGACATCAGCATGATCCCATACCTTCAATTAGGAAAACACACGACATCATAATATGAGAAAAGAAAAATAGGATTTAACTGTACCAACGACCTTTATTTACACTTGCCTTTGAAACTGAACCTTAAACACTATTACAGGAGAGAAATTTTGACATTCATATACTATATTTATTACAAGTTGTGTATTACATTGCGTCAAAACGCAGAATAAATATGAGAAATTCATTCTATTATTCGGTTGAGGAACTTTTTTATTCTAATCTGCTTTCAAATAAATTGAGAGTTAGAATTCATAAAACAGATATAATTACCGGTTGTTCTGGATGGTTGTGAAACTTACATTCTCTTTTTCGGAGAGAAACATAGGTTAAGGGTGTTCTAGAATAAGCTGCTTAGGAACATATTTGGAGCTAAGAGGGATGAAGGTACGTGAAAATGGAGAAAGTTACACAACGCAGAACTGCAAGCTTTGCATTCTTCAGCTGACATAATTAGGGATATTAAATCCAGACGTTTGATTTGGCAGGGCATGTAGAATTTAAAAATGCGTATAGATTGTTATTTTGGGAGACCTAAGAAAAAAAAGACTTTTGGGGAAACTGAGACGTAGATCGGAGGATAATATTAAAATGTATTTCAGGGAGGTGGGATATGATGGTAGGAACTGGATTAATCTTGCTCAGGATAGGGAGCGATGGCTGGCTTATGTCAGGGCGGCAATGAACCTCCGGGTTCTTTAAAAGCCAATTGTAAATAAGTAAATTTCATTGTATCATATCGTTAAATGATTTAATATTCTGTATAATGTTATATAGAGTGTTAACAAATACAGTTGGTAAAAAAAGTATTCATACACCATGTTTTATTTTATTTTTGTTTTAATTTATTGACAGAGAACTTTATTTTTGCATTATTTACAACTTAACGTAACAACTATTCATTTCTGAAAAAAAAGAAAACCTTTCAAACACAATAAGTATTACAATATGAAAAAAAAAATCATTCTTTGGGCAACAAAAAAGAATTCATACACAACACAAATGAGACTAGCTACAGTTTACAAACACAATTAATATTTGGTATGCAGACCTTTTGCATTTATAATGGCCTGAAGTCTCCTTGGCATGGATTCAACAAGCTTGTCCGTGAAGTCTGGTGTAATTTCAGACCAGCATTTTCTAAAATTTTCTACTAGTTGAGTTTTGGAGGAACACTTTAACTTTCGGATTTTGTTTTCCAAATGGGACCATAAATTTTCAATAGGGTTGATGTCCGGAGATTGAGGTGGCTTGGGAAATAATTTTTGGGCGTTGTACAACAGCCACTCGCAGGTTATTCTTGCTTTATGCTTTGGGTCGTTGTCTTCTTAAAATAAATAGGTGTCTTTTATGCCCAATTTCACAATAATCTTAGACGAATTACCTCGGAGCACTTCGATGTAGCCCGCAGCATTCATGTTACCTTCAATTACTTCCAGTTCACCAACTCATGCAGCCCCATACCATGATATGGCCTCCTCCATGCTTCACTATTGGTACAGGGACATCATTTGGTTTTTACTAACATTTCTAATATTAATCTGACTATACCTTTTGATTAACGGTTGAGAACCGGAAACACTGTTTATTATCCCTTTCCACGACTGCAGTATGATGATATTGGTGTAAAACACAAACAAATCACTTTACTAGGCATAGAAGGGAAGAAAATTAGTGCATCCATTTACGTACCTAAGCTTGGAAACATTACGTTTTTGAGTTTGATAATTTTCGGTAGGTTTTTATTTAATAAAAATACAGAGACATCATTTTATTTTTACTAACATTTCTAATATTAACCTGGCTACACCTTTAAAGAACCGGAAACACAGTTTGCTACCCCTTCCACGACTGTAGTTCGATGATACTGGCGTGAAACACAAACAAATCACTCTAATAGGTATAGGAGGGAAGAAAAGTAGTTCATCCATTTACGTTTAAACTAGGAAATATCGCGATTTTGAGTTTCATAATTTTCATTAGGTTTTTCTTTAATCAAAATACAGTACAGTATTAACAATAAGTGTTTTTACTCACGAAATGAACTATCCATTCGGACGTATTCATTATGCAGTGTACATTGTACTATCTACAGAACATTAGCGTACAATATAGAGAATGAAGTTAAATTGCAAAATAATCGTAATATGGATATTTAAACACAATTTTGAAAATGGTGGCCGTTCATTTCGATACAGGCTTCAGTTATTTTTTGCATATTATCGCGCTATAGACTATTGTACCTAATTCCAATTACCAGTTTCGTCCTTCGTACTAGTAACTCTTGTTGAAATAATTCTGTACCTACTCTATAAAAGAGTACCTTACGTCCTGTAAATTCAATCTTCACTTCTGCCCGACCCGCACAGATAAAATTACTCAGACATGCTACCTATTGTCCGTCCAAGTAGTTATGCCGTAGGATCGTAGAAAGGGGGGAAATCACGTGACAGTTAATTACTTAACGAGGCCCATTTAAGTTATTTTAAACAGTTGTATAATATTACGTAAACGTCCAATTCCTAACAGAAATTAATGTTTTCAGAAAAGAGCTAAGACAGCCCAGCTTTTACAGAGGGGCGAACAGAAGCAGGTGGGGGAAATCGGGACGCGACGTAGGCAAACGGACAGTACCTGTGCGAAAATATGATTCAATATTGAAAGCTCTTTCGTCACTGGAAAAGGCGAACATATTTCTGGAACGTACTATACTCACTCAGTACTGTTTGTGTTTAAGGCGACTTTGACTGTATACGCTTGGTTCTGTGAGGAGAACAGTTGGAAGTTTACTAGCTGAAGGGGTAGGAATGAAGTACATTCAAAACCTCAGGTACAATAAAAATTGAAGTAAAAATAAAATGATGTCCCTGTAGTACATTTTTTCTTTCCAGTTCTGTATTTGATCTTCTCCAAACGAACTGTCGACCATTAGATCCAAAAATTTTAAATTTACTTTCGTAAGGAAATAAAATAGTCTGCCAGAAGTCTTGTCCCATGTTCATATATTTCTCAGCAAATTCCAACCTTTTCTGTCGGTTTATGTGACATATAAAAGGCTTCTTTCTTGCTGCTCTGCCTTAATAGCCTGCTTCATGGAACGATTCCGGATAGTTTGAGGTGTAACAATCTTCCAGGAACTTGAAGCAAGATGTTGCACTAGTTCAGCAGCACTAATTCTAGGGCTTTTTTTAGGCTTGGTGAGATTCTCGTTGCGAAATGACTCTGGGTCTTCCCTGTCGCCTTGCATTATCGGTCGATCCAGTCTTGAACTTTTTAATAATATACTGGACAGTCGCATGAGATTGTTTAATCAGCTTCCCTATCTTCCGATAGCTGAATCCTTGTTTAAATAATGAAACTATGTGTCTTTCCAGGGGCACTCAATTCTTGTGATTTACGACCCATATTGTACCGCTGTCAGACTTAAACTAAACAGTCTCATCTAAGAACACTACTAGAGTCGACCTTCGCTTGTTGCTACTCTCTAAGAGGGGAGAAGAGTGTGTAACAGTCCAATGGTTACAAACATTGGAAGCGTATGAATACTTTCTTTGCCAACGAATATCGATTTTATTCCGTTATTAACTAATGTGTTCAAGTTACCAGAATATGTTTGTGTGTAATATACTGCCATCAGATCCTTATACAAATGTACTGAATGCCATAATGCTGAAAGACCAATTATACAGGGTGTTTCAAAAATACGAGGCATAATTTCAGGTATGTATTTCCCACATTTAGACAATCAAAATAGTTCATTACAACATGTGTCCGGAAATGCTTTATTTCCGAGTTATGGCCTTCACAACATTGAAATTCACCGGAACGTTTTTCTTTCCACAGGTCGTTGCCGTCAAAGGAGACATTAAGAGGGCACTCTGACAGTTCATTCCGAGGCGAAGGTTACATTCAGTGTTGTGTAGGCGTTAGACTGTGCGACATGTATTCAAATCAAGAGCTGGCAGAGATACACTTCATGTACGGTAAGGCGGACGGCAATGCTGCGGTGGCTCGTCGTTTGTACCAGGAGAGGTACCCACAGCGACAATGTCCAGATCGGAAGACATTTGTAAGTCTCCATTACCGTCTGTGCGAATATGGAAAATTTAACTCTCCTGGTTTGGGAAGGGGACGACCAAGATCTACAACTCCAGAAGTACAGGAGGAGATTCTGGAGGCTGTGAACATGACTCCTTCTATCAGCACACGAAGGGTAGCGTTCCAAGTCATTGTTCCTCACACGACTGTCTGGAGACTGTTGAAAGAGTATCAATTGTATCCTGAGGACATACGCAATACTCCTGGAGTTTGGGATCGTGTTCGCAGGTCAATGAAACATCGATGTGAGGTCTGTATTCAAGCAGGAGGTGGACATTTTGAACATCTTCTGTAATGACAACGACCTGCGGAAAGAAAAACGTTCCGGTGAATTTCAATGTTGTGAAGGCCATAACTCGGAAATGAAGCATTTCCGGACACATGTTGTAATGAACTATTTTGATTGTCGACATGTGGGAAATACATACCAGAAATTATGCCCCGTATTTTTTAAACACGCTGTAAACACCAACAAGGTAGAACGTAGTGTATGAATACTTTTTTTTACAAACTGTATATGGAAAATATTAGAGGTATGGATAGAGGACTTAAAACAATCAAAAAGTTCATGTGAAAATAGAGTTAATTTATATATATTTTTTTTTAAATTACAGGAACATTTATTTCATACGTACATGTTTACTTATAACATCTTAATTTTCAAGCATTTCTTTTACAAAGTTTATACGTAATTGTACTGACAGTGGATACAATGGTCATCACGATTTCTAATACGGGATTCTAAACGCCGCATTATGGACTATCTTACTCTTTCCCACATTTCATGTGTCTGTTTTATTTGCTGACATCCTTATTCAACACTCTGGCGGAGAATTTCAGTGTTCTCAAAAGGTCTTGAATACACAATTGCTTTCAAAGTCCCATAAGTGAAAATACAATGATTGAGGTCAGGAGAACGAGCAGGCCAGGAACTTATTCCACCACGACCTGTCAATTCATTAGGGAATCGCTGACTTAGAATCATTCTAGCAGCAAGAGAAGAATGTGCGGTGCTTTGCAGCTCAAAACTTCCACTAGTTTTTTTTTTTTCAGTTGTCAGGTGGCAGTAATGAGTAGATACATTTCTTTTATAAAGCCTACTGATTTAACAAACATGAACCACTAAAATAAGAACTAAACCACGTGAAAAATACCTGTAATTAAAAAGAAAATTGAAATTAACTAAGTTATAAATTTACATGATATTTTTGCTTGTTTTTAGGTCCTCCATTATTCAAAAGTTTCTGACATATTGGGTTAACACCCTGCATATTAGAAGTATATTTACACATAATATATTGCTGAAAATTGTACACATACTATGTGTGTATAATATAATATATTCGGTAAGATTTAATTTCATGAATTAGTCTTATTTGTGTGTGTGTGTGCGCGTGCGTGCGTATTATGCTGTAAGTAACGAGTATTCTCTCCTATTTTTTTCATTATGTAATGTTTATACTGTCACAATTATCAATACGTCTTCGAAATATAAGCCTGCAAGTTATTTCCATAAATTCCCTACCCTTCCCCTTCCTATGACAGCGCTCACTAAACTCATCACGCATTGGCTTCTAACTTATCCCTTCCCATTTCACGCCCAAATAACAAATAACTTTACGAGAACATAGTTCTATTTAGATCAGCGGTGACCAAAGCGAGTGTCGTGATTACATTGTGTAATCACCAGGGAAAGGGATTTGGAGTATTATAAAGAATGGTGAAATGTAGTATAGATATTCGTAGCTCAGTGACTGTCAAGCGAGCTGCGTCACGGCGCATGGAAGAGTACAGTCCACTTCATACATACTTACACGCAACGTCTGTAAATATATTTCAGAATAAACAAATGGAATAGTTTAATGACATATAGTGACCTACATACATAATCTGCATTTCTTTTTGAACTACATGTGCTTTTCTTCGCAACGCACAGACACCAATAAACAACATTACAAATATACATAATTAAATATGAACCTCTGCATCTTCGCGTGTCAGTGGACATATTGATGTTGATAGGCAGTTATCTTCTGTATGGAACTCGCCTCTGAATATGTAGATCCAAACGAAATGGCATTTTCAATTAATGCTATGCTTTGTTATAATAAATTGTAAATATTATTTTCAAATTTTCAAAATACAACTTTGCTCTGTTGCAAGGAAGGAAATTTTGTAACATGGAAAAACTCCGCTCTCCATCTGCAGAGACAATTAGAGAGTACTTGAAACAAGATACGTCAATTAAATTCACATGTTGAATGACGTCACTGGGAAACGTCTTTGTTAGTACATCTGAAATCCGACTAAGAATATCGTATCCATAATTTTTAATCAAAACTTTGTTCATTTTTTCACCAACACGTTTTCCTATTTCACCTTCTACTGCACTCAATTTATTTACAATAGTCCTCATAATATTTATTTGCTCAACTAGTTCTACTCCTGACTTTCCTAATTGTATAATGGCATCCGGTAAATATCCAAAATTTGACTTAATATCCGTGACTTCTTTCTCAATTGTTTCATCATTTAGCAGTTCCTGGCGTATTTGAATCGCAGACGCGTCATCGGTATCGAAAGACTGGACCACTTTCTTCACAGATTGGAGGTGACGTGCGTAATAATTGCAAGCTTCTAACCATGACCCCCCATCTCGTAGGAACTGGACATGGGGGAAGCGACAATTTAGGGAATTGTTTCCTGAATTTTGATACTTGATCTGGAGGTTTTACAAATATAGTCTTTCAATACTGTATTGTTAGTTGGTTTCACTTTCGGCATTGTACCTGCACCTCACTACTCTGAACTGCAAACCTGCACGTTGAAGTTCTTATGCGACAACTGTCCCGTTCACCTGTTGTTGACGTGTAGAGACCTGCGAGTATGTCATGGAGGGGAGGACTTGGTATAAAGGGTTGTAAACAAATGACTGTGTAGATGCCAATACTAGCTTTTACTACTCCAAATTCCGTTCCCTAGTAATCACAGACATTCAAACAGGTACGAGGAGTTTTCTGTACATTGCTATGTGTTTCCTTCACGTACTGAAGGCAACCAGTGGCGGTATCATGTCGCTATACAAACACTGTCTCTACAAGCAGTAACAGGTGGTTTCGTAAAGAATAAGGACAACTTTTTTTGTTGTTCTGTCCGACAAAATGTAATAAGTTTACTTTGCTGAACGGTTCAATTAGGAGTATATAGAAACATTAACTGGCACCCTGAATAATGCATTATTATTATTATTATTATTATTATTATTATTATTATTATTATTATTATTATTAACCACCAAGTATGTTTTTCTATCATTCTTCTGTACGTGCATGAATATTGATATTTTTAGATCTTCTCCCTAGAAGGATAAAATTATTAGGAAATCTCAATTTTAATCTTCGTAATCTTTTGATGAGGGCAACTATTTATTAGTTATTCATTTAAAAATAATACTGTATAAAAACTGATTCAATATTATGTGCCAACGAACTGTTAAACGCCAGGAATTGACATGTTTTATATCATAGCCAGGAAGAGAAAGATGAGATAAATAAATGTAAGGAAGTCAGCTACCTAATGGGGTTTGAAATATCTCGTGCTCTAAAGCCTTTTAATAGAACAGAATTTCTCAAAAGAGTAATGATTAAAATAGCTTAAATAACTTGTCCATAAGAAGTTTTTAATTTTGAAAAACTACGAATTTCTCGACCAAGTATCGAGAGAAAAATTTAGAAAATTCCTGATTATATTCAAGAGGAAGATTAAAAAAAGAAGCAAGAAAAATCGTATATTATTCACTGGCTCTTGATGACAGCAGTGACATTACTGATAGAGCAAAGCTTGAGATTTTTATCCCCGGAATTATCAAGATGTTAGTATAGGCCTGGAAACCACTACTGGTTGTAGTTTTCATGCCAAGTACCTTTCCTTCGTCTCCTTACTTCATAGGTTGCCTGTCGCAGGTAATAATTGCAGTTAGAGTTTTGGTCACCGCTGATTTAGATTGTGGAAGTCGATTTCCAGTTTTTCTGGTGTTAACTATTCGGAATTGTAAATAAGTAGATAGCCATAATATTTTCGAACATGCTTGCTAGCTTCCTTGTTCCATGTACAGTATATCATTTTTACATTGCCTATTATTCTTGTAGCAATTATTATGCTGTACTTATACCACAGTCTAGTATATACAGTCATGAAGCTTGAGTTGTTGAGGGTACTAGGAACAATAGACTGTGCCCGTACTATTTCGCACAGCGTATTCCGAATCTCACCGGTCCGGTGGCATCAATGGCGTCACGTTACAACGAAAATAAGGAACAAAACTGCTGGAAGAATCGATGGCTGTCATGGCGACTGTGTAAGTGGTTATCTGTGCTACGCTAGCAAAATTTTCCGAAATTTCCGTACTGACATCTCGTTCAAATAAAAGAGATCACAAACAACTTATTTCTTGAACGGTAGTCATAACTGGTCGGTTAACATGTTCGCTCATAAGCCATTAACATATTGTCTTTACGTTGTGCTCATTACAAACAATACAGCAGAACTAAAGCAGAACACACCGCCATGACACAACAGTGCACGATGTTATTCGTCTGTTAATTCCCGCCCTATACAAGAACCAATCAGATTCACTGATGACGGCTGATGGAGACTGCCACCACCTCTGCAAGTTCATGGCACCGGTGCGACACCGGTGGAGCATCAATGACGTCATCGGTGGAATTCGGAACACCGTGATGCCATCGGATTGCTCACCGGTGAGATTCGGAATACGCTCGCATTGTCTGTGATGAGGCGATAGTAGCGGTCCTAGCGGTCAGCAACTATCTATGGATGCATATTCCCTACGTATTGAGCTTCGTGACTGTATATACTAGACTGTGCTTATACTTTGATTCGTTATGTCATGACAACTGTTATTGTTTGTTTTTTATTATCGAATACGGTAAAATTGAATAAATTCCTTTGCCAGGATGAAAGTAGACATAGTAATAGTGTTTTAAGTGGGGAAAAAATTCTAAAATGTTCACATTTTTTACCATAGTGTTCCTTTAAGGTGGGCTGTTCAGTACGCAAAAATTTTGAATGAATTTTGTAATATTATAAAATTCTTTATGCTCGACCATGCCGAAATGTAGTAATTATACACCTAGTAGCAGTCCTTTAATGCATGTCATTAAAGTACAGGTGTTCAGCCAATGACAACTCAGCTTACAGGTGTTAAGCCAATGACAAGACAGCTTTGTACCGTTATAAAACCGCAAGTATCGATTATTCTCGGATATGCAATCGAAAGAGAATTAGCGAAAAGTCACGGTGGCTGGAAATCCAATACTGTCGCAGAAGGTTATGTTCTGTTACTATAATAATTAGCGTTAATTGTAAATAATATTCAAATAAATTCAATTTGTCATCTCGTTTTTTAATGTCGAATTCAATAATCAAGGTTATATCAAGTTTAACGGGATTACATCAAGGTCAATGACATTATTGTTCCTCGGAAAAAATCAATACTTTCGCGTCTGCACACATCTCACAATTCACGACCTAGAACAGATACAAATAAAATGTATACATCTGAATAATTTAAAGTTAGAAATATGGTCGAGCATAAAAAATCGTATGAAACTTGCCTATAATGGTAATTAAGACGCTCGTAAGAATATTATGAAACCCGCTTACGCTCGTTTCATAAATATTCATACTTGCGTCTTAATTACTATCATTATAGGCTCGTTGCATAATGTACTATTTTATTTATGTATGTAATATGATAGTTCAGAAGACGCAATAATTTTGTACTTATAAAAGATTTCAATTCAGTTTGAAAAGTAGAGCCTTTCTTTTGTAGGAAAGTAAGTTAAAAAATTGATACAGTTTTTAAAATAATTAGGTATTGTAAACCAGACGCTGTTTGATGTGAAACAAATGTGCTGGTACCACAAAAGCTGAACCCGAGAACCCAAATCCTTGGTATCATGAACATTTCATCAATCATCATCATATTGTCGTTTGCTGTTCTTTGTATCGGGCGCGAAGGAAATTACAGCGATGTTGAGCCAAAGAAGCATTCAGACATGAGATATCACAAGTCCACACGAGCTGTATTGTACTGCTATACAAACATTTATCTCAGAGTATTTTATTTTGTTCGTCCTATGGAAATAATAGTGCGGCTGTAACATGAATCTGTTGAAATCAATACGACGCTCTCCCCGCTGGAGTTATTAGCATTTGTATAGCCTGCGAACTAAACCGAACAAATCGTCCACACGAATAACCAATTCAAATATGGAACCGGAAAAGGAGTGGGTGGGGGACTGGATATGGTTTCTAGCACGCTGGCTGACATGCTGTCAAATAATGAATATCCGTATTCTTTGAATTCTTGCCTTGTTACATGTTTTTCCGTTACAAACGTCGGAAATTATGTAGGTCTACTTAATTTTATTATTTTAATATCTAAATCCATTTATCACCCAACTATTGACAGTTAATTGACATAGATTCTATATTTTGTTATCTCGAGTTTTTAATTAAAGTTCTGAAAATGAAAATAAAATTATGTATATTGAATAATTCATTTTATAATCATTTGTCATACATGCTACAAATTTCGAGTCCCGCCTATGATATTACTGTTCGTTTATGTTTATTATTCTTATTCTTATTCTTATTATTATTATTATTATTGTTATTATTAATATTATTATTATTATTATTATTATTATTATTATTATTATTATTACTACTAGCCGTACCCGTGCGCTCCGCTGCACCCGTTAGAAATAAATATAAAGTAATTACATAATTAACATAGAACATTTGATCCAGTGAACATTCGTGTTTGATAGAAGGATAAATCGTTTAATATGTTACTTAATTTAAATTGCATCCAAATAATTAAAATGCGATCATTTTTTTTTCCAGAGACCACTCATTTGGTGCAATGACAATTCCTTTAACATGTTTCTTAATTTTTATTACATGCAACCATAGTTTAATGAATATTGACATCATTTAGATTTAATGTCTATACTTAATTTTACTTGTTATATGTTTCCATTTAATTATGGTAATAACTTCATTTTAACCCTTGTTTTCTACGTATTCAGTAAATGGCGCTTGGCCCACTATGGTTCTGAACTCTTCAAATAACTTAAATTATATTATATAACATTACATTACATTATATATTATATTATATTATATTATATTATATTATATTATATTATATTATATTATATTATATTATATTATATTATATCACAAGTTACTATAATAACATTACAGCATTATGTTCATCTAGAGAAACTACACTTTCTAATGGTGAAATAATAATTAATTATACACATCGGTTAATTTAGCTTCCGATATTACTTCATACAAACACAGAAACATTCTCTGTAGGCTATCTTTCATAGCTTTCAATTGTTGCTGTCCAAGGCCACTTATAGACGAAGTTTTTTGTTTTTTAATTCATTACACGGCCTTAGATTGCAGTTATTTCAATTTTAAAACTCATTTATCTCATTAAATATCAGTCCTATCAAAATTTTTGAAAGAATAAAACTTATCGCAAATTATTTTTAAAGGAACTTTTGTTATGTAACATTTTTCACAGAAATCAATAATAAGCGAGATATTTCGATTTATTTAATTCAGGCCCCCTTATAACCCCCCTTTTAAATAACGTATTTTGAATGCCATATAGCGTAAAATCTAACTTACAACGAACTTAATTTATATTCCAATTTTCATCTAACTCCGTTTAGCCATTATCGCGTGAAAAGGTAACAAACATACAGACAGACAGACATACAAACAAAATTTTCAAAAAAGCGATTTTCGGTTTCAGGGTAGTTAATTATATATGTTAGGACCAATTATTTTTGGAAAATCGAAAATTACCAGAAAAATTTCGGTTACAGATTTATTATTAGTATAGATTATTATTATTATTATTATTATTATTATTATTATTATTAATTATTATTATTATTATTATTATTATTATTATTATTATTATTATTATTATTATTATTATTATTATTATTAATGTCTCGTGACGAGAATATTGTACGAAATGGAAATATAAAAATTGGAAATTTATCCTTTGAAGAGGTGGAAAAATTCAAATACCTGGGAGCAACAGTAACAAATATAAATGATACTCGGAAGGAAATTAAACACAGAATAAATATGGGAAATGCGTTGAGAAGCTTTTATAATCCAGTCTGTTGTCAAAAAATCTGAAATTTAGAATTTATAAAACAGTTATATTACCGGTTGTTCTTCATGGTTGTGAAACTTGGACTCTCACTTTGAGAGAAGAACATAGGTTGAGGGTGTTTGAGAATAAGGTGCTTAGAAAAAAATTTGGGGCTAAGAGGGATGAAGTTACATGAGAATGGAGAAAGTTACATAACACAAAACTGCACGCATTGTATTCTTCACCTGACATAATTAGGAACATTAAATCCAGACTTTTGAGATGGGCAGGACATGTAGCACGTATGGGCGAGTCCAGAAATGCATATAGAGTGTTGATTGGGAGGCCGGAGGGAAAAAGACCTTTAGGGAGGCCTAGACATAGATGGGAGGATAATATTAAAATGAATTTGAGGGAGGTGGGATATGATGATAGAGACTGGATTAATCTTGTTCAGGATAGGGACCAATGGCGGGCTTATTTGAGGGCGTCAATGAACCTGCGGGTTCCTTAGAAGCCAGTAAGTATTATTATTATTATTATTATTATTATTATTATTATTATTATTATTATTATTATTATCATCATTATCATCATCTGAATTCCTGACAAAGTGGTAACATTGACAGAGATGTAGTATAATAGTAAAGGTAAAAAAGTGTAAAAAGTGTTGATAATAGTATTATTGGTGATGTGGTAGCAGTAAGCTCTATACTGAACTGGAGGCACAACTCAATGCTTTAAAAGATTGACGCGAATGCTGAGCGCCGGAGGTATTGCTATCTCTTTCTAACATAGTGTTGTCCTTGTCTCTCTCTTGCAGTGAATGCTATCTTACACTAACGGTACAGCGCATGTGCAACATCAACCTCACGAAAGACTCATTGAAACACATTAGTTAGAAAGAGAGAGCAATATCGTCTTCAACTTGGTGTCTACGGTCACCCTTTTAGACAGGAAAGAGCATTGCGATGGTGCCTCCAGTTTAGTATAGAGCTCACTGTGTAGTAGTAGCGATGGTTATATTGGTAATAGCGAAAATAGTATGTATGTATTTATTCATACTGCAAGTGGGCAAACACCAGGTGGCAGTGGTAACTTAATTACACACAATAAGAATAATACAAAATACTATTAAAATACAGAATACAAATAATACACTATAATAAAATTATTACATTAATAATAATACATAAAATAACCTAATTAATAAGTGTACTTAATTTTCTATTAGAACCCACATATGTATAGAACCTACATACGTTTCACATTGATATTGATAACCTTTCACTGCACCCTCATCTCACTCACTGCACTGGCACTATGACACATTTCACTGGCACTTTAGAACACATTTCACTGACATTCTATAACACATTTCACTGAGACTATAGAACACACTATAAATTATCACTGATGGAAACTATTCACTGCCGTTGTAAACCATAACTTCACTGACTCACCACGCTTCACTGATACAACAGTTCAAGTAAGACAAACAATTACACTCTTATGCAAATCTGGCTTTCAGGTAGTAGCTCCCTGTAAAGCAGGTTTGAATAATTTCAAGGAAATTGTGTACACTCATAGTTGAGTTCTGGCTTCTTGTCAGCTCACTTGAGTTGTGTGGATACAAAGGAAAAATTGTGACGGTATCGTGTATGGTTCCTGGGGTAGCTCAGTCGGTAGAGCATTCGCGCGCTAAGCGAAGGGTCCCGGGATCGATACCCGGCTCCGGAACAATTTTTCCTTGAAATTATTCAATTACACCCTTATTCATACTTATAAACAGAACTACATTAAACTGAACATTTGTAGTGTAAGGCCCTCTTACAAGCTATTTTAAAATAAGTTACAAGTCAAAACAAGGGAATAACTCGTCAGGCTAAGTAAATTCATGCCACCTTATATAATGTAACGTCTCTTTTCTTAATTTACAATTTATACACAACTTTTTAATTTATTTTTAAATCTCCTTAAGGAAGGACAGCCCTCAAAGACCGCTGCAGGTAGGTCATTCCAATCATTTATAGTTCGATTTAAAAATGAGAATTTACTTACATCCCGTTTCTGTTTCCTTCATCAGTGTTTGTGATATCGGTAGTAGAGAAAGTGGATAGGCGACTTTGGGGATAATATTGACGATGACGATGACGACATTAACAATAATGAAAATGATGACATTGGTGATAATGGAGACTGGAGACTTTTGCCAAATATTTTTATAAACGTCTGTTTGAATAAAGCCCAAACATTCGGTGCGTCAGTAGCATTCAAGTGACCTTGTAGTTACACCAGGGAAAATTGAAACTAACGCTTACATAACGGGTTTCCAACAATAAGACTTCATATATTAACCAAATAATAAACTGCAAATCTAGTCTTTCAGGTAAAGCTCCCTGTAAAGCAGATTTGAATAATTTCGAGGGAAAAATTGTTCCGGGGCCGGGAAAAGTTGAGACGGTGTCGGGTGGAGTTCCCTGGTAGCTCAATTGGTAAGAGCGCTGGTACGTTCAACCAGAGGTCCCGGGACCGATACCCGGCCCCGGAACAATTTTTCCCTTGAAATTATTCAAATAATAAACTGTACAAGATTTTACTGATGATATGCCATTGTTAGCAAAAGATGAGATGATATTAAGGGACATGATACTGGAGCTAAATGACAGCTGTGAGCAGTATGCAATGAAGATAAATACCAACAAGACAAAGACCATGGTGATAGGAAGAAAAGTAAAGAAGGTAAACTTGCGAATTCTAAATGAGGTAGTAGAGCAAGTGATAGCTTCAAATACTTGGGGTGTACTATAAACAGTAACATCAGTTGCTGCCAAGAAGTCAAAAAGAGAACAGTAGTGACAAAGGAAGCTTTTAATAGAAAAAGGAGCATCTTCTGCTGACCTCTGGAAGAAGAACTAAGGAAGAGATTAGTGAAGTGTTTTGTGTTGAGTGTAGCATTGTATGAGGCAGAAATACGGACATTACGACGAAATGAAGAGAAACGGATAGAAGCATTTGAAATGTGAATATGGAAAATGATGGAGCATATATTTTTACGTAATATATTGAGTTGTTATTATATTGTTTTATTGTCGTTTCTTGTATATCAACACAGATGAAATGTAATGCTAGGATCGTGTCAAGACAAATTGTCGTTAACATATATAAGAGGTTGAGATCAAACCCATTTCATATCGGTTTACATGTCAGCTGCAGAACTCATTCTTTTCATGAACAAACTACAACAGCGAACATACCACGCTATGTGAGTTAGGAACTGTTATGAAATCCATACATTAACTATTTAGTACGAAAAAATGAAACGTTCGGTTTTTAACTTCGGGGCTTGTTGTATACTCGTATGTAACGATTTTTTGCGATACCTTAATTGAATGCATTTTAACAGTTGCGGTAAAGCCATGATTGTTTCCGGGGGTTCGTTTTACAACATACGTGGTCATTGAAAACCGTATTAATGGACTAACAAATGATGACATAGATAAAGAAATACAATGCAGAACATTTAAAATATATGTCTCACGGCGTCAGCTGGCTACAAAATGAGGAGCCTGTACAGGATTGTTGTTCGTGCTACATCAAATATATTTGCAGATATAAAACCATAGAGTTGTCGAATGTCCACATTTAGTAATCGGAAAATACTAAAAACTATGTGTATATCGATCATGACGATGATAATATTGTTGTTTCTGCTTGCAGATGATAGTTATAATGGTTATGATAGAATTGCAGCTATTTTATTGATTCGGTGTCGGTGTTTATAGACATTAGAGATTAGAAATTGTTTGCAACAAATATGTCAATAGTAGAGGTGGTGTTAGTAATAGCGTCGTAGTGGTGTTATAGGTCATGATCAGGTGCAATTATTTATGGAGATTAATTTTATCATTGTGTCTTTTAATATTGGTTTCGGTGGAGATTGTTGGAGATTGATTTATATTCTTGGCGGAATTCTTGGGAATTTTGGAAAACAGAATTATTTTGGAATTGGAGTATTAACTCAGTATGAATATTACTTTCCAAATAATTAACATTAAAGGGTCATTGGATCCTGGTAAAAGTGCGGTATGGCCAATAGACAAATATTGTTGGATTGAGATTCATTAAAAACGAAAAAAACTTGCAGCTCTCAAATTAACACTTTCAAATTATTAGTGAAATGTTGAATACTCCGTCTTTTGAGTTCACTAATGTAATCAGAAAACCTGTAATGTAGTCTACTTGAAGGTATAACAAATTCAAGTGAAAAAAAAATCAGAATATGAAATTCGCTATAAAACGACGCAATAGTAATAATTCGCGAATATGTTCATATTTCGCTATTAGAACACTATTTCGCGATTTGTCGCGATTGTTTTATCCGCAAATTATTAATCTGAATCACTTAATTCGTAGAGATTATTAAAGTCTATTGTACAGCTACTATGTCGTAATTTTCGCGATCTCCATAAATGTTCTCACACTGCAAATGGGTGTATACCCGGTGGCAGTGGTAACTAATTTCACTCAATAATGACAATTAATTATAATAAACACAATTTAAAAATACAATTAATAATAAATTCATAATACTACTGTAATAATAATACTTAATACTAATAACAATAATACTAATAACAATAATAGTAATAATAATAATAATAATCATAATCATAATCATCATAACAATAATAACCGGGAGCATCCTAAATTAAATGCAGCACGATCACTTAAAATAATATTTAAAATATCTAATTTGTATCTTAACGCTAAGTTCAAACTAAAACCTATGAGTATGATATGATCATACCTGCACAAGTACCTTTCAGCACTACACTTATTTCGCCGACGAATCATTCACTGCACTAGATCTACGGCACATTTCACTGATTCTACCCTGATTTCACTAACACTTCAAAAACATTTCTCTCTTCAAATACTGTCACTATAAACTATAAAACTTCACTGACACAACACACGTCTTCACTGATACAACAGTTCAGATAACAAAATATCAATTACATCCTTTAAATAGTGTGTATAATATACTACAGTCTATTAGTAAATCCTTAAACCTATTTTTAAATACATTTTTAGTTATTGGTAAAGCCTTTAATAAGTCTGCTGAACATGATCCTAATTATGTTAGTGATGGTGTTGATGGTGTGCGGTCTTTTCGGAAGGTAATGCTTGCAGAAAATGAGTTTCAGTGCTTATCTGTTTAAAATCAAACAATATTAATATTATAATTTTGAAAAAAAAACTGGCTAGTTTTGTTCTATGCATACCAAGTAGTAACGCTTATACAAAGAGGGCATTTTATCTCGTGAACAATAATTGGACAGATGTTCGAAATAGGAGCTGCAAACTGGAATTGATTTCTACTATTACGCGAGACAAGATCTGTCGGAAAATACTCTTAATTTAAGCCTAGTTGTCGATGTGTAGACTAAAGTAGCTTTTTAATAACTGAAGTGAATAATTTGCCAAATGTGAAATTTTGTCGATTTCTTAATCTCCCGTATTTTCTTTAAAAAAAGTTGGCAACTTTAACTGTGCTTCATAAATCTAATTTATTGGTTTAATTTTAAGTGACATTACTTGGGTTCTTTTGTTAATTCGTTTTAGAGTTGTTTTTAGTGATTGAGTAAATATTTTTATTTTACTTAATAATTGGTATAACCATTATATTATCTATACTAATAATAAATCTGTAGCCAAAATTTTTCTGGTAATTTTCGATTTTCCAAACATAATTGGTGTTAACATGTATAATTAACCATCCTGAAACCGAAAATAGCTTTTTTGAAAATTTTGTTTGTATGTCTGTCTGTCTGTCTGTCTGGATGTTTGTTACCTTTTCACGCGATAATGGCTGAACTGATTTATATGGAAATTGGAATATAAATTAAGTTCGTTGTAACTTAGATTTTAGGGTATATGGCATTCAAAATACTTTATTTAAAAGGGGGGTTATAAGGGGGCTTAAATTAAATAAATCGAAATATTTCCCTTATTATTAATTTTGGTGAAAAATGTTACATAATAAAAGTATTTTTTAAATTATTTCCGATAAGTTTTATATAATGAAAAATGTTGATAGGACTGATATTTCATGAGATAAATGAGTTCTAAAATTTATATAACAACGCCATCTAAGGCGCTGTAGTGAAATAAAAAACAAATGACTTCATCTATAATGGGCCTTGGACAAGAACAAACGAAAGCTATTAAACATAGTCTACAGAGAATGTTTCTGTGTTTGTATGAAGTAATATCGATTAAAGGATATACAAGACTTTTAAAGTAACAATGTAATACATTTTCACCGCCGTCTCAGATTATAGCGTTGTTGTTCCTGCAATAACTCCTATGTGCAAAATATACCATTTTTGAGTAGGAAAAAAACACATTTATTCATTCCATGGCAATGGTACATAGGAGATCGTGAATTCTTACATTTTCGAAAGAAAGATATATAATTACATATCACTATATATGCTGTATCACTATTTAAGTTATTTGAAGAGTTCAGGACCATAGTGGGCCAAGCGCCATTTACTGAAGACGTAGAAAACAAGGGTTAAAATTAAGTTATTACCATACTTCAATGGAAACATATAGCAAGTAATATAAAGTATACACAATAAATCTAAATGATTTCAATCTTCATTAAACTATGGTTGCATGTAGAGTAATAACAATTAAGAAACACGTTAAAGGAGTTGTCTTTGCACCAAATGAGTGATATCTGGACCAAAATGATCGCATTTTAATTATTTAAATACAATTTAAGTTAAGTAACATATTAAACGATTTATCCCTCTATCAAACACGAATGTTCCCTGGATCAAATGTCCTATTTTAATTACGTAATTACTTTATATTTATTTCTAACGGGTGCAGCGGAGCGCACGGGTACGGCTAGTCAATAATAATTCAATGATGACGAGATATTGTACGAGAAGGTTCTTTTGATTTTGCTGAAGGTGAATCAGAATTGGTGATTTGATGAGAAATGTAAGGTTAAATGTCGTAGTAAGCACGTCATTATAACTCTTAAAATAAATATTAAAAATCACGGAACCAAAAAAAAAAAAAAATACTGGGGCATTGGCCTTCATTGTAGCCTACTATAAAATTATCTCTTCTTGCCTAAGAGAAACTGTTCTTTCCATCGAATTTAAAATAGCGAAAGCAAGAAAGAACAAGGAAAGTGAATAGGTAGATGGATTAGCTTGAAAGTTGTAAATTTCCAATTACTAACTCCAATGCCTAAAGGATTCGCATGGATACGCTTTCATTTTCAACATTAAAACATATACATCCAGAAACCCATTCTGCCACTTAACTGTCATATTGATTTTATCATGAATATGCGCTTACGTTCCGGAGGAAAAATTTTAATATTATGATATATATGGGCTCTGGCAGCAGGAAATTCCCAGATGTCAGAATGAATGAAACAATATCACGTGCTACACAAAACGACACAAAGCATTCACACCGAATGATGTAACATCGCGTAAAACTCCGCTATATGAATGGCACAGAAAAAAAGGCTGTCATTACATTCATATTGTGTGTCAAGAATGATATGCAATATATTCTTTTTCTCTTACAATCTTTAGAGTGGTATTAGATATGAGTTGAAATATAATAGCATACAGATGTAATGTATTTTCACTCATGTTATCTTTAAACATGAAGTTTTATTAAGCCTTTTATGCCTTATCAAAATTCAAAAGCATTGTATCTAGTGGCAGTTGTCATTCATGTGTGTTTGTATACATGGAAGAAATCAATGTCCAACGAAGCTGTGTTAACAAAGTATTCTTTAGCGTGCAAGGAATATGTCAAATGTAAGCTTTGTAAAGCCAATCAATAGCTTCTTTCATCTACGTTTTCAACCTATGACTTAAGTAACTTTAGTCCAAAGGCGATTCTTAGGAACTTCAAAAGTTGATGTTTCTAAGTTCAAAGCACCATAGTGAAGAAGTAGACCCTCAAATAAATGGATAGAATTGAGGTGTTTCTAGCAAAAAGTCAGTTGTCCAAAATCATATTTTTATGGGAATCTTGAAAAAACTTCGCAGCATCAACAATTATTCGCATTTCAGGTTGGTAACACTGCATAACGAATTTTAACTTTTTTTGCGCTGGGCATGTGATACATGTTTTCTGTATAATTTGTGCCTCTTGAATACGAATATGACAATAAAAACACTTGTTTGTTACCGTTTTTGAGAAATTTCCGAATTTATATCTATTCAAAATGCTGCTTTATATAATGACAATAAGGTTAAATATTCACTGTTTAGAAGATTACACCTTTCTTTTTCTGCATTTTCTTTTATACTGGGCATCAGATACATCACAAGCTGAAGTCCAACAATAGTCTGCTAGCATATTGGTATTCCACTGTCCTTGGTATCTTCTGCGGACCTCTGGAAAAAGAACGAGGGAAGAGACTAGTGAAGTGCTTTGTGTGGAGTAGTATTGTATTGGGCAGAAATATGGACATTACAACGAAGTGAAGAGAAGCGAATAGAAGCATTTGAAATGTGGATATGGAGAAGAATGGAACACGTGAAGTGGACAGACAGAATAAGAAACGAAACTGTGTTGGAAAGAGTGGATGAAGAAAGAATGATGCTGAAACTGATGAGAAAGAGGAAAAGAAATTGGTTGGGACACTGGTTGAGAAGAAACTGCCTTCTGAAGGATGCACTGAAAGGAATGGTGAACAGGAGAAGAGTTCAGGTAGAAGAAGATATCAGATGATAGACGACATTAAGATATATGGAGACAAAGACGAAGGCAGAAAATAGGAAAGACTGGAGAATGCTGGATTTGCAGTGAAAGGCCTACCCTTGGGCAGGACACTGTGAATGAATGAATCTCCTTTTCTACACATAATGGACAGATGCGGTCTCCTTCTGCGGTGACAATTTTATGACCCTTCCATGCTCCAATCCTCTATTTTCGCTGTAAGAAAAATCCTAATGTAAACATAAGCACGTGGCTGTCATACCCGTGATTGGCTCACATTCGAAACACTCACACGACGCAGGAAAATATAGTTCGTATTTGGAAACCATAATCTTGTATTATTTGAAAGTAAAAAATTTAATTCTAGTTGTTAAATACGATTAAACACATAACTTCACTCATATGTAAAACGATATGTAAAAGAAAAGCTACTTTTATATTTTGTTATGCACTATGAACGCGGATGAATACCAACAGTAATACCGAGGTAGTCTGTTCTTGTAACAAGCTGGCGTCACTTGAGCTCCTAGTTGTTCACGTAAGCACATGGTACTGTAGTATGGCTTTTGCACCCTCAACTGTCCATTGTGAAGATATAAGACTTAAAAATAATTTAATTGCAGTAATTATAAAGTAAAGAGATGGGCAGGGCATGTAGCACGTATGGGCGAATCCAGAAATGCATATTGAGTGTTAGTAGGGAGGTCAGAGGGGAAAAGACCTTTGGGGAGGCCGAGACGTAGATGGGGAGATAATATTAAAATGGATTTGAGGGAGACGGGATGTGATGGTAGAGACTGGATTAATCTTGCTCAGGATAGGGACCAATGGCGGGCTTATGTGAGGGCGGCAATGAACTTCCGGGTTCCTTAAAAGCCAGTAAGTAAGTAAGTAAGTAAGTAATTATAAAGTAAATGTTTCCTAAGCAAACGAATGCATAGTAGTGAGGTTAGGCCTACTTGACGAGTAACGGGAAATGTTTAACATGAAACAGAATGTACAACAGTAGGCGGGAACACGTACTGAGAATCTATGGCGCCAAACAGCGGCAAATGAAGCCTCACTTCAGTCACGTGCTATTGTTTACATTAGGATTTTTCTTACAGCGAAAAAATTATAGACACGCCATATTCGCTTTACTTGTTTTTGCTACAAGAATTTATGTAGTCATCCCTCTCACAATTAAGCATGACGTCTAATTGTAAAATGCATACAGACCTAATTTATTCTTTTCTTGGTACAGATATTCCTACTTTGAAATGTAAAACTATGAAATCCCCTACTCCTGCTTCAGTAAGTAAATCATTCTACGTCTTACATTTTACTGTGAAGTAATAATAATAATAATAATAATAATAATAATAATAATAATAATAATAATAATCCGTGGCGCTACAGCCCGTGAAGGGCCTAGACCGACCAGCCGGCTGCTGGCCTCACGATCACATGGCGAAGCAGAGGTGGACGATCATCCAACCAGAATGGAGGTATCGTGTGGTTAGCACGATGATCCCCCAGCCGTTATAGCTGGCATTCGCAACCGGATTTCGCTACCTATCGTAGCTCCCCAAGTGCATCACGATGCTGGGTGGGCACCGGTCCCATACACTGGCCGAAATTTCATGAGAAAATTTCTTCCCCCATGAGGACTCGAACAAGCGCGCATTCCGTAACGCGAGTCCTAGGCAGGATGCCTTAGACCCCGACGCCACGGCGCGGGACTTTACTGTGAAATAGCACCAATTTTATTTTAACGTTTCTATTTAGGTTCGGCTCTATTAAAATAAAAAGAGGAAAGTGGGTATCTGTACAAAGAAAGACACTGTGTCACATTAAATATTCAATTCCGGTGAGAGAGGGGCGTGTCCTTTGAAGATTCAGACGTTTCTTTCCCTTATTCGAACTTTCGTACGGTTCTACGAAACCGCGCGGGACTGAAACTTGAATTTTTGTTCTCAGTGCTGGACAAATATTTTAATACTTTATGACCTTTCTTGCATTTTTAGATATCAAGAAGTTATATTTCACAGATATGTCGTTATTCTCATGGGACTGATATATGTAATCTATTATAAGGTACTTAGAATTGTGTTATGACACTACTACGTCAATGTATTTAATAACTTTATATGTATTCTCTCAAGGAAGCTTATGTAATACAATTTAATTTCTTTTAAAACTAAAGTTTAAGAACTAAAATAGAATGTCTGTTGCCGTGAAGTCTACTGTATTAATATACTGCATATACTGGGTGTTCAGTTCAAAGTGTGTCATGGCTCGCTGTATGCCGTCATGTGGCTAGCCGATGAGCCTAGAGAATTCAATCTTCCTACACTTCCGCAGAGGTGTATAACCCATGAGGCAGAGAAGTTGCCTAGCAAGTTCGGCGTTTATTCTGAAGAGTACGTACCGATACGTACGGTAACACCGGTAGTGGCAGGAATGTGAACTGTTTGGAAACACGTACTGTCGGGATATGGGGAGAGGGTTAAGACGATTACTTACGTATTTGTTGACATTAACTTCGACGGTCAACATGGACACGGAGCATTTGATTTGTGTTGTGGAATGTTACCGTACGCAACCGATGATAACAAATACCCTGCGTACGACTTGCCGGAGCAAAACACAGTTCGAAAGAGGTTATGGTAGCACACAGACCGTACAGACCGCCATCTGTTTCTACGACGTTCAAGTTATACCGTACACGTTCTCAAGTTCAGATTGAAGAACGCCTTAAATAATAGGCAACTTCTCTAACATATAAGCTGAAACTCGCTTCAAATAGGTGACCCAACAACAGTGACGTCATGACACACTTTGAAATGAACACCCAGTATTTGAGGGAAAAGTACTTACTGAAGCCATCCACATCTATTCGAATCCCTTCTGCGGTATTTTGTTAATTTTCACTAATACCCTCTGTTGTCTTAGGTGAATGTACGACGTTGTTCTGAAACCTCGTAACAAGATTTGTGGTATCCATCTTTCTAAATTCAGAGAAATGTCGTTAAAAAAAATAAAATGTTCAAAATTACAAGAGTAACATGGCTAAAAATATCTGTGAAAGGCGGGTATATCGTAATTCTTTTCACATTCTCTATTTTCAGTGAATATCAAACTACTAAGATTTGTTAAAAATCATCCGTCTTCAAGTGAAGTTGACCATTGGGATCCGGAATTAACAACCATAAAAAGATAAAGGGAATTGAAACGAGTAAAATAATTATTAGATTTGTATATTGAAACAAACATTTATGTGTCAACATATAGATGATAGTGTAAAATTTGAAGAGAGGCCTTCAGAGTTTCCATCGCAATCTTTTGAACCTCATAAAAGGGAATTTTAAAATATTCAAAGATATTACATGTAAATTTTGGTAAACAACCCCTCGCTCCAAATAGTAAGTCTGCAACATCCCAGTTGTAAAGCGAAATGTCATATTTTTCACTGAGGTATGGAAGACAAGGTACATATTTAGCTCGCTTGTCATCATTTATCTGCAGTGCTTGATTCGTGTCTCGCTCAAAGCAAATCGCTTTCTGGGTTCATCTATTGATGGCAATTATTTCCACCCTTCTATGAGAATCATCTTCAGACACACAATGAATCTCCTCATGTACTTCCCATCCTTTGTTTCATAGCAAGTGGGCAATGGTTGCTGTACGGGCACGATGGTGTCTGTTGTTACGCAGTAACTCCCCCTTCTTACAGAACCCCAGTACATGGTCAAGTGTTTCAGTCTTGTATTACAGAAGTTGTGAAAAAAAGACGAATTTCTTATTAATTCCATTTATTCATTATTTAACTCTATAAGTAATTTAAAACAGTTGAAAGTAATTTTTCAGAAGTCCCTTCATCGACTTGAATGCACTTTTCAACTGCCTTGGTAATATTAAGTAGCCCACGTCATCTTTGCTGATGTCATCTTGGTTTTCTTTCATGAGGGTAACATTCATAAAGCGAATAACCAATTCATCTCTTACGTTTATTTTTATGTAGACGTCACTTTTCATCCAGAAACAATAATGCAAAGGACTATGGTCTGGGGACCTTGGTGGTCAATGAATTTGTCCACTGCGACCGATTCATCGTTCGGAGACTGTTCGATTTAGATGATATTTCACTTGCGGCTTTAATGTACGGGGGCTCCGTCATGCTGGGCGACCATGTCCATTATTGTAGCCAAGGGAACCTCTTCCAATAATTCTGAGAGATTGTTTTGTAGAAAATCCACAATCTACATACTGCTTCTATCGGACGGTTTGTTAACACAGCAGATCCAATCAACCTATTGTCGATCACAACATACCACACAGAGGACGATGTTGGGAATTTGTAATGCTTTCAATAAATTAATCGGAATAGTCCATGGCATCAGCTCTCTTGAAACATTAGGTAACGGGTATATACAGGGACATCATTTTATTTTTACTTCAATTTTTATTGTACCTGAGTTTTTGAATGTACTTCACTCCCACCCCTTCTACTAGTAAACTTCCAACTGTTCACGACACAGAGCCGAGGGCGCGTAAGCAGTACTGAGTTAGGAGTATAGTACGTTCCAGAAATATGTTCGCGTTTTCCAGTGACGAAAGAGCTTTCAATATTGAATCATATTTTCGCACAGGTACTGTCGTCCGTTTGCCTACGTCGCATCCTGGTTTTCCTCACCTACTTCTGTTCCTCCAATGTAAAGTATAGTAGCTGGACTGTCTTAGCTCTTTTCTGAATACATTAATTTCTGTTAGGAATTGGACGTCTACGTAATATTATAAAAGTGTTTAAAATAACTTAAATAAAAGGGCCTCGTTAAGTAATTAACTGTCACGTGATTCACACCCCTTTCAACGACCCTGCGACAAAACAACTTAAACGGACAGTAGATAGCATTTCTGAGTAATTTTATCTTTTCGGATCGGGCAGAAGTGAAGATTCAATTTACAGTACGTAAGGTACTCGTTTATAAAGTAGGTACAGAATTATTTCAACATGAGTTACTGGTACGAAGGACGAAACTGGTAATTGGAATTAGGTACAATAGTCTATAGTGTGATAATATGCACAAAAGAACTGAAGCCTGTATCAAAATGAACGGCCACCATTTTAAAAAATGTGTTTAAATATCCATATTATGATTACTTTTCAATTTAACTTCATTCTCTACATAGTACGCTAATGTGCTGTAAAGTACAATATACATTGCATAATTAATACGTCCGAATGGATAGCTCAGTTGGTGAGTAAAAACACTAAGTAGTAATACAGTACTGTATTTTGATTAAACAAACGCCTAATGAAAATTATCAAGCTCAAAATTGTGATATTTCCTAGTTTACATAATTGGATGAAGTACTTTTCTTCCCTCCTATACCTAGTAAAGTGATTTTTATTTTACGCCAGTAGCATCGATCTCCAATCGTGGAAGGGGTAGCAAACGGTGTTTCCTGTTTCAATCGTTAATAGAAAGGTATAGCCAGATTAATATTAAAAAATGTTAGTAAAAATAAAATGATGTCCCTGTACAATCATGTGTAATTTGCAAGAACTACGATGAAGTACAAAGACAGCAGCGAAAGAATTTGTATGCCCAATTTCTAGGAATTCATACAAATGTTTTTATCTAAAACTGAACTTTTTCTGCTAATTTCCATAACCAGTTCAATCTCCCCAAACTATAGAAGATTACGTAATATATACGTTCATTCTTGAAACTTTTTTTTGCAATAGACCGGTCAGGAAGTGGTTAGATTTGTCAGCAAGCATCGTGGCTGTTCTCTGACTTTTCATCCTACTGTCAACCTCTGAGGAGTTTAGTGCTGAGAGGAATGCGGTTCCGACTAGTCTAGCGCGGTACTGGAGTGGGAGGGAACAGTGACAGCGGCAATCTGGAAGGAAGTACAATCATAATGAAAACATTCGCCCAATTTACGACAGCAGTATGCCTATTAGTTTTCTAACGTATTTTTGGCGAGATAGAGATACAACCATTCGTACTTACGTGTTCAGAGAAGGAAAGTATTGTAGAAATTTTATTTATTTATTTATTTATTTATTTATTTATTTATTTATTTATTTATTTATTTATTTATTTATTTATTTATTTATTTATTTATTTATTTATTTATTTATTCATTTATTCATTCATTCATTTATTCATTCATTCATTTATTCATTTATTTATTCTGGTAAAGTTAAGGCCATCACACCACCAGAAATACAAATACAATAAAATAAATAAAAGAAACATAAAAATACAACTACAATAATATAAATGAAAAAGAAGAATCATACTATAAAATTTAGTGATTCGTGGAATTGAATTAAATTTGTAAAGTAATCAATTTAAATATACTCTACTGCTGAACTCACTTGAGAAGTAAAAAACTACTTGATTTATATTTTAAGATATCACCAACAAATGATTTTCGCATGACATTATGGGAATCTGCTTTTCGCGATACCAATGACACATATTCTAAAATTCCAATAGATTAAAACCAAAAACTTTTCCACGGCATTTTTCCTTAAAAATGATTTTAACGGTGAAATATTTAATATGAGTAATTCATATAATATTAACATAGCTAACGTAAGGGAGATGTTTGAGCAAAAATTGCAACAATATGTTTAATATATTAATAACAAAACCATATAGGCCTGGGTAAACAATATGTATATGAAATATTCACACACTACTACAAACTGAAGACTGCATATTTTTGAACGATTAATACTTCCCACTCCGCTCGGCTCGGCTTGGCTGTAGCAACAAAAGAATCTACCTGCAACCCCCCCGCACCGATGGCAGGAATACCTCAGGCCCAGCACTAAACTCGTCGGAGGAAGACAGTATATGACGAAACACGAACTGAAAACAAAGTATGAATGAAATAATATATAGGGTATATACAGGAACATCATTTTATTTTTACTTCAATTTTTATTGTACCTGAGTTTTTTAATGTACTTCACTCCCACCCCTTCTACTAAGGAAGTACCAACTCCATACAGAACCAAGGCCGCAGATAGTAAGCAGTACTGAGTTACTGAGTATAGTACGTTCCAGAAATGTGTTCGCGTTTTCCAGTGACGAAAGAGCTTTCAATATTGAATCATATTTTCGCACAGGTACTATCCGTTTGCCTACGTCGCATCCCGATTTCCCCCACCTGCTTCTGCTCGCCCCTCTGTAATAGCTGGGCTGTCTTAGCTCTTTTCTGAAAACATTAATTTCTCTTAGGAATTGGAAGTTTACGTAATATTATACAGCTGTTTAATTTAACTTAAATAAAAGGGCCTCGTTAAGTAATTAACTGTCACGTGATTTCCTCCCTTTCTACAATCCTGCGACATAACCACTTGGACGGGCAGTAGATAGCATGTCTGAGTAATTTTATATTTTCGGGTCGGGCAGAAGTGAAGATTGAATTCACAGTACGTAGAGTAGGTACAGAATTATTTCAACATGAGTTACTAGTACGAAGGACGAAACTGGCAATTGGAATTACATGCAATAATCTATAGTGCGATAATATGCACAAAAGAATTGAAGCCTGTATCGAAATGAACGGCCACCATTTTCAAAATTGTGTTTAAATATTCATATTATGATCATTTTTCAATTTAACTTCTTTCTCTATATTGTACGCTAATGTGCTGTAGACAGTATAATATACTCTGCATAATGAATACGTTCGCATGGATAACTCACTTCGTGAGTAAAAACACTTATTCTTAATACAGTACTGTACTTTGATTAAAGAACAACCTAATGAAAATTATCAAACTCAAAATCGCGATATTTCCTAGTTGACGTAAATGGATGAACTACTTTTCTTCCATCCTATACCTAGTAGAGTGATTTGTGTTTTACGCCAGTATCATCGAACTCCAGTCTTGGAGGGGGGAGCAAGCGGTGTTTCCGTTTCTCTAAAGGTATAGACAGGTTAATATTAAAAATGTTAATAAAAATAAAATGATGTCCCTGTATAAGTGAGCGCTATCCACAAGCGAGATAGTTTTCTCCACCCGGTCTCCACTTTGCCAATGAGGAGTTCGTAGCAAAATAAAAAAATCATATTATTCTAGAGTCAGAACTGCTGAACATGCATTATATCGTAACATAGAGAATTCAACCAATAAAATCTATATCCATTCCATATCCCGTCGAAAATATATCTCTCTCTTCAACCACGAATCAAAACAAAAGTTGGAAAGAAGCAAAACTAAAACAAAACGCTGCTGTGGTTTTGTATTTCTAGTGGATTATTATACCCATATATATTGATCACTCAACAGTAACGTTTTTATCGGAAAAATACAGCGTTATCTGGACAGTATAAGGTATTTGTCAAATACTTTCATCCACGTTGCGGTTTGGAGTACACAGTGTTTTACGAGGCTTGTGCACACATCAAAGTGCAGCCAGCGACATTTCTAAGCCGCATTTGAAATAAAACTTTGTTACGCGCGATCGTTCGAATGGATCATTTTGTAAGCGCCCTGTAATGCCAGCGCTGGGATAATATTCCATAATTACTTTATCTGCTCACAGTACGCGTATAAGCGCTCTCTGTGAGCAGCGCCAAGCAAATTGTGGTCCACGTATCGACTAGTTCATAAAAACCAACGGGATATGCACTCTGTGCATTTTTAAGCAAAGGTACAGTTCGCTGCAGAATATAATTTTGACATATATAAGTATGCAAACACGTTTCCGTAATACTCATTTTAAAGCATTCATTGTCATCATAATCGTTTTCTTAAATAGTAGTAATAACAGTAATAAATTTATTTATTCTGGTGGTGTTAATGCCATCGGAACTCCTCTTTCACGCTCATTTATTCGTGTGTCTACTTTCGTTCATTTATTCGTGTGTCGTACTTTCGTTTATTTATTCGTGTGTCTTGCGTTCGCTCATATATTCGTGTGTCTTACGTTCGTTCATTTATTCGTGTGTCGTATTTTCGCTCATTTATTCGTGTGTCTTACGTTCGTTCATTTATTCGTGTGTCTTATTTTCGCTCATTTATTCGTGTGTCTTACGTTCGTTCATTTATTCGTGTGTCGTATTTTCGCTCATTTATTCGTGTGTCGTACGTTAGTTCATTTATTCGTGTGTCTTATTTTCGCTCATATATTTGTGTGTCTTACGTTCGTTCATTTATTCGTGTGTCTTATTTTCGCTCATATATTCGTGTGTCTTACGTTCGTTCATTTATTCGTGTGTCTTATTTTCGCTCATTTATTCGTGTGTCTTATTTTCGCTCATATATTCGTGTGTCTTACGTTCGTTCATTTATTCGTGTGTCTTATTTTCGCTCATTTATTCATGTGTCTTATTTTCGCTCATTTATTCGTGTGTCTTATTTTCGCTCATTTATTCGTGTGTCTTATTTTCGCTCATTTATTCGTGTGTCGTACGTTCGTTCTTTTATTCGTGTGTCTTATTTTCGCTCATTTATTCGTGTGTCGTACGTTCGTTCATTTTATTCGTTTGTTGTAAGTTCGTTCATTTATTCGTTTGTCGTACGTTCGCTAATTTATTCGTTTGTCGTACGTTCGCTCATTCATTCGTGTGTCGTACGTTCGTTCATTTATTCGTGTGTCTTATTTTCGCTCATTTATTCGTGTGTCGTACGTTCGTTCATTTATTCGTGTGTCATATTTTCGCTCATTTATTCGTGTGTCGTACGTTCGTTCATTTTATTCGTTTGTTGTAAGTTCGTTCATTTATTTGTGTGTCTTATTTTCGTTCATTTATTCGTGTGTCTTATTTTCGCTCATTTATTCGTGTGTCGTACGTTCGTTCATTTATTCGTGTGTCTTATTTTCGCTCATTTATTTGTGTGTCGTACGTTCGCTCATTTATTCGTGTGTCTTACTTTCGTTCATTTATTCGTGTGTCGTAAGTTCACTCATTTATTCGTTTGTCGTACGTTCGCTAATTTATTCGTTTGTCGTACGTTCGCTCATTCATTCGTGTGTCGTACGTTCGTTCATTTATTCGTGTGTCTTATTTTCGCTCATTTATTTGTGTGTCGTACGTTCGCTCATTTATTCGTGTGTCGTACGTTCGTTCATTTATTCGTGTGTCTTATTTTCGCTCATTTATTTGTGTGTCGTACGTTCGCTCATTTATTCGTGTGTCTTACTTTCGTTCATTTATTCGTGTGTCGTAAGTTCACTCATTTATTCGTTTGTCGTACGTTCGCTAATTTATTCGTTTGTCGTACGTTCGCTCATTCATTCGTGTGTCGTACGTTCGTTCATTTATTCGTGTGTCTTATTTTCGCTCATTTATTTGTGTGTCGTACGTTCGCTCATTTATTCGTGTGTCGTACCTTCGTTCATTTATTCGTGTGTCTTATTTTCGCTCATTTATTTGTGTGTCGTACGTTCGTTCATTTATTCGTGTGTCTTATTTTCGCTCATTTATTTGTGTGTCGTACGTTCGCTCATTTATTCGTGTGTCTTACTTTCGTTCATTTATTCGTGTGTCGTAAGTTCACTCATTTATTCGTTTGTCGTACGTTCGCTAATTTATTCGTTTGTCGTACGTTCGCTCATTCATTCGTGTGTCGTACGTTCGTTCATTTATTCGTGTGTCTTATTTTCGCTCATTTATTTGTGTGTCGTACGTTCGCTCATTTATTTGTGTGTCGTACGTTCGTTCATTTATTCGTGTGTCTTATTTTCGCTCATTTATTTGTGTGTCGTACGTTCGCTCATTTATTCGTGTGTCTTACTTTCGTTCATTTATTCGTGTGTCGTACGTTCGCTCATTTATTCGTTTGTCTTACTTTCGTTCATTTATTCGTGTGTCGTACTTTCGTTCCTTTAGTCCTAATTCGAATTTTCTGGTATTAGTATTTAGTATTAGTATTTATTTATTTAACCTGGTAGAGATAAGGCCGTCAGGCCTTCTCTGCCCCTCTACCAGGAGATTCCAACTACAATATCAACAATAAAATTACAATTAGTATTAAATTTACAATTACAATTACAAATAATATTACAATTAGTATTAAATTTACAATTACAATAAAATCAAAGTACGAAAAGATTACCTGAATAATTAAAGCTAGATAATTTATCATAGAGAAACAAAGAATATTTTATATTTACTGAATTTCAAATTAAATCTAGAATAAGAAAATTGTATACTGATGAAATTACTGAATATTGAAATATTTTGTGATAGATTAAAGAAACTATTTACAAGTAATCAATTACTGACCAAGTGCCTAGTAAGTTTTCGTTTGAATTCAATTTTATTTCGACAGTCCCTGATGCTAGCAGGTAGCGAATTCCAGAGTCTTGGCAGGGCTATTGTGAAAGAAGATGAGTATGAGGAGGTGCGATGGGATGGTATTGTTAGTATTGTTTCATGACGAGAGCGTGTGTTCAGATTATGGTGGGAAGAAAGGTAAGTGAAGCGAGACGACAGGTACGAAGGAATAGAAGAGTTCAAGATTTCGAAGAGAAAGAGAAGTGAATGTAAATTTCTTTTCTTATCTAGTTTAAGCCAACCTATTGCTTCCAGGGATGGGCTAATATGATAATATTTACGAACATTGCTTACAGAACGTACACACAAATTATGAGCACGTTGAAGTTTCATTTTGTTGTCGCTGGAGAGGTCAGTCAGTAAAATGTCCGCATAGTCGAAATAGGGAAATGCAAGTGTCTGCACAAGGGACTTATTTAAGCAAGAGGGGAGATGAACATTTATCCTTTTTAGCACATGGATAATAGAATATACTTTTCTGCAGGTTTCTGTGATTTGCATGTCCCAGTTCAGACATTAGTTCATATGTTGTACATTTGCTCGTTTATTCGTATGCCGTAAGAACCCAATTCATGCCCCTAATCAAGAATAAGATGAAATTGAAATTAACATAATCTACCTGTTATTAAAGTGATTAATAAGAGGATTTTTCATTAACAAAATGAAAACTAAAATGTAGATCTATACTAATAATAAATCTGTAGCCGAAATTTTTCTGGTAATTTTCGATTTTCCAAAAATAATTGGTCCCAACATATATAATTAACAACCCTGAAACCGAAAATCGCATTTTTGAAATTTTTGTTTGTATGTCTGTCTGTATGTTTGTTACCTTTTCACGCGATAATGGCTGAACCGATTTATATGAAAATTGGAATATAAATTAAGTTCGTTATAACTTAGATTTTAGGCTATATGTCATTCAAAATACTTTATTTAAAAGGGGGGTTATAAGGGGGCCTGAATTAAATAAATCAAAATATCTCGCTTATTATTGATTTGTATGAAAAATGTTACATAACAATAGTTTCTTTAAAAATGATTTCCGATAAGTTTTATTCTTTACAACATTTTGATAGGACTGATATTTAATGAGATAAATGAGTTTTAAAATTAAAATAACGCCATCTAAGACGGTGCAATGAATTAAGAACAAATGACTTCGTCTATAAGGGGCCTTGGACAGCAACAATCGAAAGCTATGAAAGATAGCTTACAGATAATGTTTCTGTATTTGTATGAAGTAATATCGGAAGCTAAATTAACCGATTTGTATAATTAATTATTAATTCACCATTGGAAAGTGTAGTTTCTCTAGATGGACATAATGCTATAATGTTATTACAGTAACTCCTGAGTGAATCGAGGACAGGTAAGATTAAAATAGATTCTTATGCACAGAAACTTGATAGGCTATTCTGTATATTCGTTTCCTGTATTTCCTAAACTAATTTTTATGACCAAATGAGTGGTCTCTGGATCAAAATGATCGCATTTCAATTTTTTAATTCAATTTAAATTAAGTTACATAATAAACGATTTATCCTTCTGTCAAACACGAATGTTCCCTGGATCAAATGTCCTATTTTAATTATATAATTACTTTATATTTATTTCTAACGAGTGCAGCGGAGCGTACGGGTACGGCTAGTAAGCTTATATAAAATATCTCCTACTATCACTCCCCACATATTCTGAAAACAGTTCTTCATTAACGTTAATGCCATCAGACCTTCTCTTTCACGCCGTCAGAAATACGTATGGAGATACAACATTTTACGACTAATTAATAAAGTTCAATTACACAGAACGTTTGCAATTACAGTAATACAAACCAAAAACCAAAAGGATAACGCAAAAACATTAGAAAAAGTACAATGAAAGCTCTTAAGTTCGACGGCAATCATGTTCGACATCCTAGAGTTCGACTGCTTACGTAGGAGAACTAGACACGCTCCTATACGGGCACTAAGAAATGGGTTTGCCATTTGAATAGGAATTGGTTCTGTGTCTTGTAGTGATACTTTTGTTAAAGGAAAACAGAATATTTTATTGATTAGGACATCCATATTGATCACTGATTTTAAACTAACAAACTCTTTTTTTTTTCTATTTGAGAATTGTGCCGTTTGTGAGACGGAACTGTCGAAACCCACTGTGGTACTAGAAGTGCATACACAAGTCTCGGGGCGGGCAGGAAATGCAAGTACAGTACTTTATTCGTTGATGGATAACCAATAAGAATTTGTATTTATTTCACCTGCCACACCCACTACCCTTATTGGACTGAACTTTAAATTCTGTTGAGTCGAACATAGGAGAGTCCACTGTAATTTGTATAACCTACTATTAAACAAAGCTTAAGAAATACATGAGCTGTAAATAAAGTATTGGCAACATTGCCGGGAATGGGTTATGCGCATTCGCATGAGCTACTAGACAACTGACGATCGTAGTTGGAGATATTGTCAATTTATTGAATGATAAAACCGGTTGCTATGACGACGTTAACGTATTTGTGTGAGCGAAAATTTCTCCGCACTAATTTCAATTAAAACGAAACACATAAATAGCTTTAATGCAAATCCAGTTGTGATCCTTATATTCATGAATATTTGTTCTCAGATTTAGCCATAGCATCCTGGAAACAAGCTAAATCATCTTATTAACATCTTAGATCTATATCAATTAAAAGTATTGCGTGAAGATTCTTTTCATCAATGGAGCAAATTGAAAAGTAAAGGTTTGGGAGTTGTTTTCTATTCTCACTGGAAGAAAGGTAATTCGTGGATCTCAACCAAAAAGGGACTTTCGAGCAGTCAGTGGACGCAAGCCATTAAGATGAACTGTAATACAATACCTGTACGTACTCTCCCTGGTAGAACTCTTGACTCAACCCGTTGCAGAAGATGCGACGACCAAGAAACGCTTCCTCACGTCTTGGGTTTCTGTCATCATGGAGAATTGCTCCGAATCAACAGAAATAATACGGTTCGTTCTCTCATCGCATCTTCAATCCGTCAGAATGCTTCCTATGAGGTTTATGAGGGGGTTGGTTACGTCTCTTCTGATGGCTCTACTAAACGTGCTGATATCATCATAATTGATCGGCAGAAGGATAAGGGTGTCATTCTTGATCCCACAATCCGTTTCGAGATGCATGAGTAACAGCCACAAGAGGTGTGTCGTGAAAAAAAGTCATATATGAGCCTTGTTGTCAGCATCTTGGAGCACAATACCACATCACACATTGGACAGTTTTTGGGCTCATGTTCGGTGCCCGTGGCACGATCCCACGAGAAACTTTAAATCAACTTAAACAATTTAAAATTCTGATGCAATGATTGATGCCATAGGATCTCATGTGTTAAAATCATCCTTAGCTATAATTAGTAATTATTTGTACCGAACACACTTTTGTTGTAAATGATTTCCTATGTTTTTATATCAATTATCTTAATGTTTTCATTTTCCTTTCAAATTGTCACATAATTGGTTTTCATGATTATTCTTTATGAATTGATTAGTAGGCCGATCTATTCGAACCCTTATTTAGGGCGGCTTTTTTTATTAAAAATTTATCACTGAAATAAATTTGCTTTCCTCTACTAGGTATCACCTTGTTTGTTTATTAATTGTTCTATTTAATAGAAAATAATAAATTCGTCACTTGAAAACTTAATTGTACTTTGTGATTTCATAATTACTTTGTATAGAATGTATTTAATTTACTTTATATATAATTATTTGTAATTGTGATTATGCACCGAAAATATAGATGATACAAAGTTAATACGAAATTATATCTCGGGGTATGCGAAAGATAAAATATTGAATACCACTGCTGTATATTACACAAGACTAATACAGACTTCCATGTTATGGGGATGAAATTATAATAAGCTTCCCAGTTAGTATTATAAGCAGGCTTCGGTCCTGGGCACAGAAACGCATGAAGTTCAGAACGCACGGACGATAGTGTTGTGTTGGTCGAGTGGAGTGGGAGATGAAGAGCGCCGTTACTTCGTTCTCAACATGTAAACAGTCCGTCACAAAACAGCACAATATATATTTCACCCTGTACAGATGCAGTATATACAGTACATTCCTAGTGTAGACAATAAATGTCTGCCAATAATGTATTAACGTGAGTTGTAACCTTCAATCAGTATCCCTACGCCGAAGCCTGTTACACGTACCGCAGCCAAGCAGCAATAGGCTTACACACAACGGTAATGCACATTACGGACCCACCTGTGCTGTTGTAGTCGGCTGACTGCACACGGGTCATGACGTCATTTATACTCCGTGTACTCTAAACCTCATACTGGTTACTCTCTGTCCCTAGTCCGAAGCCTGGTTATAAGTTACCAGTCAAAAGTTTTAAAATTATATTTTATAATTGTCTATAAATACCTTCTTACTGTGTCGGTGAGTTTTTTAATATGAAATTATTTTAGTAAATAAATTTATTTACATTTTATGAGTATTTTATATATATATATATATATATATATATATATATATATATCGGATTTATTAAATAAAACTCCTCCTCAGCACGAGTCTTACTCATTCAAGAGTGGGCTAGTTTATTTTTCATTGCATTTATTAACTTGTATTCATTTCAAACTTACTAGCAATAAAATAAATAAATAAATAAATAAATCTGCCCTTCAATACGGGTGACCACGAGTATGCAGAAAATAAATACATATTATATAGAAGTTTGCAATGAAACAATGAAAATACATACAGCAGCTTTCAAAAGAAAATTGAAGTGAAGATGAGATTATATTACTTGAAACAGAGATTAAATTTGCCAAATCTGAATTGAATCCTTCAGAATTTCTCTAAGGAGTTTCTCAGTATTGTAAAATGTGAATCCCATTGTTTTTAACAGGTTATAGATGTATTTGAAGATGGTACCGCGAACTCCAAAAAGAAGTCAGTGTAACTTTCTCCATTCTCCTGTAACTTCATCCTTATTAGTCCCAAATATTTTCCTAAGAACCTAATTGTCAAACACTCTTTAACCTCTTAACTATCAGTTCTGACTAGATGACAAGTCCACACCTGTGGAGTAGCGGTTAGCGCGTCTGGCCTCGAAGCCAGGTGCCCCGGGTTCGATTCCCGGTCGGGGCAAGTTACCTGGTTGAGGTTTTTTCCGGGGTTTTCCCTCAACCGAATATGAGCAAATGCTGGACCCCGGACTCATTTCACCGACATTATCACCTTCATCTCATTCAGACGCTAAATAACCTAAGCTGTTGATAAAGCGTCGTAAAATAACCTACTAAAATAAAAAAACTAGATGACAAAAGCTTGTGTTCGCTCGAAAAAATCAGTCCCATTCCGAGGCTTATGTTGGCGTTTCGTAACAAGCTCTTTCTTATGGTGATGAGTTGTTAGCCCTTATCCCAATCCCAACCTGGAGGTCCACTTAGTTATTTATTAAGATATTGAAAAGGGAACCTCTTTGTCTTGTGCTTGGGACAGAAATTCGCTATTTAATTTATTATACAGTTTCTATTATTCGGTATGGTATGAATTAGTTGTAGAGCAAACACGGAAACTATTCACGTAGGCACATTTTGCTACATAAAAATTTTGATTTGGGCGAGAAATAACTAGAAAATTTTGCCTCAAAGTCTTTAATTTAGGAATATGTTTCTATTATATGCCTGACAGCATTAATTCCTTTCCGAAAGAAACCATCTTTACGATTTTCACCTCCATAAAAATGCATTACCCTCGGCCTGGTTTGAACCCGAGAAACTCGAATATATATATATATATATATATATATATATATATATATATATATATATATATATTCGTATAGAATAAAAAATGTGTAATTTGATTTGTAACGGTGATCTAAAATTCAAATTTCATTATAAACAGATATTCTGTAGTTTGAAAACAATGCACACGTTCAGTATTTTAGCTTCTAGATATATAAATAACATTTCGTTTTCATGTTGACAGAATAGATAGTTTACAATTTCGAGAATCGTTGATACATATTGTAATTGTGAGATAAATAATTCGTTGCGTATTCTCTGTTAATTCGTGGATTACCGTTTCATGTCATCCATATACATGAGTAACTAAACAAAACAGTTCCATTCATCAAAATACGCAGTCAATATTAAAATTTTCAATAATCTATAACAAATCATTATGTAGAGTAATTGTACATAAATTAATTAGAATCTGCTTTACCAAGTACATTTATATTAATTCCAGATAGATAAATTGAAAAGAAGTATTGTTTAAACACTTCGTTTCTTTCATATTCCTAAAACTTTAAAAATAAACATTGGAAATAAAATACTCCATGTTAAATCAGAACATTAAAATTGTTACCTATTTTTTGCTGGTAGTGCATTAATTTTGTTAGGAGCATTTATCGTCTTTCGAAACTGAACTTAAAAAATCCAATTTCGATGTTCTGCATTATCATAACTTTGACAATCTGAAAAATACTCATAATATTTTGAGTTATTTCTCTCATTGGTAAGAGTCGTGAAAGTTCAGCAGCCTTGTTCTCTACATCTTTTCCACATATACTCGTATTTCAGAACTCGTTAATTTAATTTCAGAACGCGTGATTTGTATTTTACATTAATCAATTTAATGTCAGAAAGCGTCATTTGTATTTAGATTAATCAATTTAATTTCGGAAAGTGTCATTTGTATTTCGGATTAATCAATTTAATTCCAGAAAGCGACATTTGTATTTCAGATTAATTTAATATCATAAAGCGTCATTTACATTTCCGATTAATCAATTTAATTTCAGAAAGCGTCATTTGTATTTCAGATTAGTGAACTCAATTTCAGAAAGTGTTATTTGTATTTCAGATTAATCAATTTAATTTCAGAAAGCGTCATTTGCATTTCAGATTAATCAATTTAATTTCAGAAAGCGTCATTTGTATTGCAGATTAATCAATTTAATTTCAGAAATCGTCATTTTTATTTCAGATTAATCAATTTAATTTCAAAAAGTGTCATTTGCATTTCAGATTAATCAGTTTAATTCCAGGAAGCGTTATTTGTATTTCATATAACCAATTTAATTTCAGAAAACGTCATTTGTATTTTAGATTAATCAATTTAATTTCAAAAAACGTCATTTGTACTTCAGATTAATCAATTTAATTTCCGAAAGCGTAATTTGTATTTCAGATTACTCAATTTAATTCCAGAAAACGTTATTTGTATTTCAGATCAACCAATTTAAATTCAGAAAGCGTTATTCGTATTTCACATTAATCAATTTAATTTCACAAAGCGTCATTTGTTTTTCAGATTAATCAATTTAATTTCAGAAAACGTCATTTTTATTTCAGATTAATCAATTTAATTTTAGAAAGCGTAATTTCTATTTAAAAAATAATGAATTGTATTTCAGAAAACATCATCTGTATGTCAGAAAGCAACATTTGTATTTCAGAATAAAAGTAAATTGTATTTCAGAAAGCGCCATTTGCATTTCAGAAAACGTAAATTAAATTTCAGAATTATGAACCCCACAATTTGCTATTTTCAAGTATTTTTGGTTGGTTTTTTAACGACGCTGTATCAACTACTAGATTATTTAGCGTCGATGGGATTGGTAATAGTGAGATGATATTTGGCGAGATGAGGCCGAGTATTCTGAATAGATTACCTGACATTGGCCTAGATTGGGGAAAACCTCGGAAAAAATCGAACCAGGTAATCAGCCCAAGTTGATGCCAGCTGGACAGATTTTACAGTAAACATCAATTTGTTAAGAATTAGAAATCAGTGCCTGTATTATAATATTATTTCATTGTGCAATTATCTGAAATACAATTGACGCTCTCTGAAATGCAATTGAACCTTTCCGAAATACATTTGACTGAAATGAAATGCAATTGACTCAAATTATATTAATTGATGTTTTCTGAAATGCATTTGATTTATGTGATATACGAATGATGCATTCTGAAATTCATCTGGAAAAGGTTTAGTATAAGCTTATTTTTATGGAAAATAAAGCCTTTAGAAGGTTTAACTTTGACGTAGAATGAAGGTATACCATAGTTATCATTTTATTTGAACTGCGGTACTATCAGTTCATCAGGCGGAAGGGGTTGTAAATCCCAGTAAAGGAAAAGAGATCCTTTGAATCCAGACCCCATACAGCGAGGATTCTTAACAGACGTTGTGTTCAAGAGTATCTCCTGAGTACACATTAAAATTACAAGTGTATGTCACTGAAAGCCCTGTATCTAGACTTTGTATTTTATCGTATATATCAATGAATAGAGGCATAGACTGAAAGCATATAGTTTACTTGATACAATGGCGTAGCATAATAGTAATACATGTGCCCAAGAAGAGTAAAAACGATGTGATAAAAGACGGATATAAATAATTTAAAATACTGTTCACTTCTCTTGATTTTGTTTAAAAGAAGAATATGTCCTATGACAACTCGATATGAAGTCACTCTTTTAGAGCAGTGGTTCCCAAACTGGGGGTCGTATAAAGAGCTGAGGAGATCGCGAGGTGATTTATAAAATAACGAAAACGCATTTTTAACATGAAATTACTGTTTGTTCAGAAATATGAACAACATTTAACATAAGAATATAAAAATTCGGTAATTATACACTAAAGTAAAATACAGGGACATCATTTTATTTTTACTAACATTTTTAATATTAACCTGGCTATGCCTTTGGATTAATGGTTCATAGCCGGAAACACCGTTTGCTACCCCCTTCCACGATTAAAGTTCGATGATACTGGCGTAAAATACGAACAAGTCACTTTACTAAGTATAGGAGGGAACAAAAGTAGTTCAACAAAGTAACTTGGAAGGCCATGGTTTGATCAATGTGTGCTCTTTCATTTCAAACGTTTATTATGTGATTAATATCCTTAACTGGATTAATTCTTGATTATCCGAAGACTTTCTTATTTCGTTTGTTCATGTGTATATTAGGAAAGTTTTTCATCATGTGAATTTTCAAGAAATTCAGTGTGTTTTCTAGTGACTTTATAGGCTTGTTGATTTTACATAGCAACAGTGCTTACAAATATTAATTCGTTTTATTTCGTTTTTGTGTAGTTTATTTACGCGTTTTAGTTTAATTTATCAGTGATGTCAACCAACATCCCTCTGTCTACTCCATTTGATTTTACTAACACTTCTTCTGTCACTTGTACTTTATGTGATAAATCTTTTACTCATCGAGGCATCAATACCCACATTTCGAGATGTCACACATCAGAAGATTCTTCGCTGAATATTACCCCAGCAGCAGCAGAAAATCCTTACGATATTTCTACACATATTAGTGCTACTAATCAACCTGATGATAATGATTCATCATTACGACAAAATAAAATTGGATGTATTTATTGCAAAACGTTGTATGATAAAAGGGGTATTCTTAAGCACATGAAAGTGGCTCATGGTATACGGTCAACTGCACTTAACATCTGTCCTCATTGTAATAAATTTTTCAAAGGTGTTAAGCAGCATATTGCTAAAGCTCATCCGGAAGAATTTCGTACTAATCTATGTTCTAGTTATAATTCTAATAATCAGAATGTTTCCCTTGATATACCGGAGATACCACTCCCTAATCTCGAGAGTGAGAATGTTTCAGACAAAAATGATGTTCATGGGTTTCAACAAAATTTGGATGAGTGGATTCAAATTTTTCAGAGTAATATGGACGAGGAAAACTTTCAAAAATATACGGAAGATTTCAAAGATTTTCTTGGTACTGCTCATCATTTTCTCCCAGGCCCCAAACACCCCGCCACGCGGTATTATCTAGCACGCAGACGTGGTGACTTCAAAAATAATAATAGACACTATACTGAAACCACAAATCCGCAAAGGAAATCCAAACGAGAAAAGCAAGTCAGACTAGAAAAATACAATTACCAGGTGACACAATTCCTATATTATAACCAAAGAAAGAAAACAGTTCGTCGAATATTTGAACCAAAGAAATGTCCTTTAAGTATTCCGGTAAATGAGATTGAAACTACGTTTAATAATAAATTTAATAATGTAAACCACCATCACTTGGATAATTATCCGAACCATATTACTGAAGTTGACAAAGATGATATTAACAACAAATTTCTGGATACTGTTAGTAAGGAAGAAATTCTTAAAGCTATGCAAGGTATTTCGATTGACACTTCTGCAGGACCAGATAAAATATTGATGCGAACTATTAAATGTGAAAAAGTTGCAGTAATTTTAGCATTAATAGGAACTAAAATGTTATCACACAATTGGGTACCTAATTTTTTTCGGAAAGCTAGAACTGTTCTTATATATAAAGGTGGAGAAAAAAAGGACCCAAATAATTATCGACCTATAACCATTTGTTCAGTAATTCGAAGAGTTTTGGAGAGGTGTCTTTGTTCAAGAATACAACAATACGTAGAATTTAATGAAAACCAACGAGGATTTGTATCTACTGCTGGTGCACAGATTAATGCCTCTATATTAAATTCAGTTCTTCGTAAGGCCAAAATCGAAAAAGAAGATGTCACCATCTTGTTTCTTGATGTGCATAAAGCTTATGATACTGTTGGACATCGGCATTTGGAATCTGTCATGCACAATTCTGCCCTTCCCCAAAAATTACAGGATTTAATTATAAATTTACAGTGTGGAAATGAAACCCAGATAGAGGTTGGAATCCATAAAACAAAACCCATACCGTTTAAACAAGGGGTTATGCAAGGCGCTCCTCTTTCCCCAATGCTTTTTAATCTCAGCATAGACCACATTTTTGATGAATTATCCGAGCCTAGTGTGGCTGAAGAATTTGGATATGACCTTGTATCGGATCTAAATAATGTAGTAACATTAGGATTTGCGGATGATATTGCACTTGTTGCTAAAAGTACAATTGCTGCATCTGAAATATTTACCATGACAAAACGGTCATTACAGCAGATCGGATTAAGTCTAAATGAATCTAAAACTCAAACCATCGTTATCGAGAAAGGAAAATTAAGTAGTACGACATTGAATCTTGGAGGATCAATTGTTAATAGTATTAATGGAGATGAACGAATCAAATACCTTGGGATTAATTTTTCTGATGAAATTAAGTTTGACATTGCCAAAGTAATCAATAATTTAAATAATAAGATCCAAGCTTTAACATCTACTTATCTTCTGAAACCAGAACAAAAACTCAATGTTTTAAATATGTATATTTGGCCTATACTTGTTTATCCTCTTCAAAATGCTCCCCTTCACCAGCTTTCTGACCGGTTTCTCGAAGATGTGGATAAGTTAATTAAAAGTTCGGTGAAGGAAATTTTATGTTTGCCAGGAGACACGCCCGACGCGATGTTGTACACCGAACGTAAATATAAGGGTCTCAGCCTTTTCAAAGCTCAATGGGAAGCATATTTACAGCATCTCAATATTTGCAACACATTATTGAGAACCTCGAATCCTCTTGTCGTTTCTACAAGGAACATAGCAGCAGAAAAGAAAGTATGTTCCAGGAAGTTAAAAATTCCACCTGAAGATCTGGATATAAGTAACATCAATGTCCATAAACTACGACAAAATCTTAGGAAACAAGAGTACGACAAATGGTGTGCGCTTCCACATAAAGGAAAAGGTGTTATTTTATTTCAAGAATATACTCCCGGAAATAAATGGATTTTTTCTAAGGAGGGTCTATCTTCCTCTGAATGGCGGGACGCAATTAAGATGAATGCTAACGTAGCACCAGTGAGAAGTCTTCATGGGAGATCCTTGGACGGTTTCCGTTGCAGATACTGCAACGAGATTGAAACCTTAGCACACGTCCTAGGATCCTGTCAGCATGGAGAACTCCTGAGAAATTCACGCCATCATAACATCCGAAAACTAATAGCACAAGCCCTTAGAAACAAATCCTTCGAGGTCCATGAAGAGGTGCACTGCGTTGCGTCTGAAGGCGGCGGAATTAGAAGAGCGGACATCGTGGCTCTAGACAAGACTAATAGTAAAGGCTTTATACTGGACACAACTGTTAGATTTGAGATGAGCCAGACCCAACCATCCGAGGTCAACAAAGAAAAACAACAAATTTATGAGCCTACTATTCCGTATTTTCGAGAAAAATATCAGATGGAAGGCACCTGGGAAGTACATGGTTTAATGATCGGAGCGAGGGGCACCATCCCACGATCAACTGTAAACATTATCAAAACATTTGGAATCCATGACATCATTCCAAAAATAATTACTTCAACCATTAAAGGGTCTGTGGCAATTCTGAAAAATCATTTATACGGAATATCATAATACCCCCCCCCTTTCTATTCGTTAGTGTGTGATTGTTACAAATATATGTACAAATTTATTATTTCTTAAACTTAAGCTCCTAGTTCACATTTAAATTTGGCTCATCTATCTTACTGTAATCATTACTATTCTTAAATGTGTGTTATTCTGTGTTTTTGGCAACCCAGGATGCCTGGACAGACTATTTCTTGAAATAAATTATATATAAACTGGGAAATATCATAATTCTGAGTTTTATAATTTTCATTAGGTTTTTGTTTAATCAAAATACAGTACAGTATTAACAATGAGTGTTTTTACTCACGAACTGAGCTATCCATTCGTACGTATTCATTATGCAGTGTATATTATACCGTCTAGAGCACATTGGCGTACAATATAGAGAATGAAGTTAAATTGAAAAGTAATCATAATATGGATATTTAAACACATTTTTGAAAATGGTGGCCGTTCATTTAGATACAGGATTCAGTTCTTTTGTGCATATTATTGCACAATAGACTATTGCATCTAATTCCAATTACCAGTTTCGTCCTTCGTACTAGTAACTCATGTTGAAATAATTCTATACCTATTATATAAAATAGTACCTTACGTACTGTAAATTCAATCCTCACTTTTGTCCGACCAGCAAAGATAAAATTACTCAGACATGCTATCTACTGTCCGTCCAAGTTGTTATGTTGCAGGATCGTAGAAAGGGGGAAAATCACGTGACGGTTAATTACATTTATTTAAGTTACTTTAAACAGTTGCGGGTGAGGGAAATCGGGACGCGACGTAGGCAAACAGACGACAGTACCTGTGCGAAAATATGATTCAATATTGAAAACTCTTTCGTCACTGGAAAACACGAACATATTTCTAGAACGTACTATACTCACTAACTCAATACTGTTTGTGTTTACTACGACCTTAAGGAGACTTTGACTGTATACGCTTGGTTCTGTGAGAAGAACAGTTGGAAGTTTACTAGTAGAGGGAGTGGGAGTGAAGTACATTAAAAAACTCAGGTACAATAAAAATTGAAGTAAAAATAAAATGATGTCCCTGTATAATTTTATTAATACAACAAATGTACCTTTTTCAGAAAGTCGCTCTCAAATCTGGACTCTATATTCAATGCACACATGGTGATATAACTTTCAAGGTCAATGAAATTGCTCATTTTCTTACTAGGTTATTTTACGACGCTTTATCAACAGCTTAGGTTATTTAGCGTCTGAATTAGATGAAGGTGATAATGCCGGTGAAATGAGTCCGGGGTCCAGCACCGAAAGTTTCCCAGCATTTGTTCATATTGGGTTGAGGGAAAACCCCGAAAAAAACTCAACCAGGTAACTTGCCCCGACCGGGAACCGAACCCGGGCCACCTGGTTTCGTGGCCAGGCGCGATAGCTGTTGCTCCACAGGTGTGGACCGTTTTTTGTTTGATGGCAATCATAACGAGAAGCTAACTTTGCATAAATAAATCACAACCCTACTTGCAATTGTTATTGAATTAGAAGGTGTGAAACATTAGAATTTTTTTCTGAGAAATCTACGAACTTCCCGGCAACATGGTATTACACTTTTTTTTTCTGTTATATACAACACGAGGAATTCGCTCTAAATATTTGCGTGATTATTTCACTTTCATGCTGTATATCTCAAGATGCCAAAACATAATTTTGAGGTCTAAGTAATTACTTACGCATAACATATTATTATGATGTACCGAAGTACATATGATTTAAGACGGCGCTCATCCCGTCGGATTCCGGCCACTTAGTCACTCGTAATGAGTGCACCTCTGTACATAGTGTGTTGGACATTGTGCTGCTGTCACATATTCTGTGAAACAGTACAGGCCAGTTACTTTATGCGACGCAGTGGTTTGGGCGAGTTCACTGTTTGTTCGAAGGGGTGTTACTTCTAGTCTTCCCCTGGCTGCGTTAGCGGTCACATCTCGGGAACGTTAGTGTGGGCGTACAGTCGCGCTAAGGTCTTACTACACCACCACTGTCTTGTATATTGCAATTTAGTGTGTTTGTTACGTACATTTCATTTAGTTACTTAAATAGTTGTTGTGCTTCTGTTTTGTATTATTTAGTATGTAGTATTTATTGTCTAGATTCACTGCTATTTTCTGTTTGTGAAAATGCTGCCTGTTAGAAGCAAAGTGAAAGGTCGGGTATTGCATTCGCAGTCGCGAGAAGTCGTGAGCAACGTGTAGCGCTTTATGAAGGTAGCGCCGGGAGAAAAAACGTAACAAATGTTGGAAAACTTGTAGCAGAGTTTACCGCTGTGTCTGAGAGCTGTGTTAGCCAAATAATAAAGGAGACTAAAGACATTGATAATCGGCACCAAAATCAACTGTGGACAACTTTAATGAAGCTGTCATAAGACGAAAAAAAGCACGAGTTCTGTATTTCACAGAAAGAGCGGCCCACATTAAAAAAAATATATATTATTGAAATTGAAAGACTGTCGACTTTCAGGGAGGTATCTCGACTATGAGGAAAGTTATTTTGAAATTAGGATTTCTTGAAAAAAGAAACACAAAATAATCGCCAAATTCTGGTCGAGCATCACAGAATTAGGGCCAAAAGTTTGCAATATATGAGGAAAATAAAGAAGTACGGAGAAGAAGGCCGCTCCATCTTTTACATGGATGATGATGATGATGATGAAGATGATGATGGTGGTGGTGGTGGTGGTGGTGGTGGTGGGAAAGGTAACAGTGAAGCACTGATGAACATTACCGATATTTCCGCATGAGTATATTTCATTGTTATTAGAGATTAACTGTTAAATATAGTGATACGATTGCTGCCCAGTGTATTTCCACATTAGTGTTTACTACTGATTATTGTTCTGAACTGCTGCTCATTATATTTCCACATTGGTTTACTTCTTTATTGTTTATTATTGTTCCGAACTCCTGCTAATTGTATTTTCATTAGTTTACTACTTTAGTGTTTATTAGTGACTATTGTTCCGAACTGTTGCTCATTGTATTTCTATCTTAGTTTACTTCTTTAGTGTTTATTAGTGACTATTGTTCCGAACTGTTGCTCATTGTATTTCTATCTTAGTTTACTTCTTTAGTGATTATTATTGTTCCGAACTGTTGCTCATTGTATTTCTATCTTAGTTTACTTCTTTAGTGTTTATTAGTGACTATTGTTCCGAACTGTTGCTCATTGTATTTCCATGTTAGTTTACTTCTTTAGTGTTTATTAGTGACTATTGTTCCGAACTGTTGCTCATTGTATTTCCATGTTAGTTTACTTCTTTAGTGTTTATTAGTGACTATTGTTCCGAACTGTTGCTCATTGTATTTCTATCTTAGTTTACTTCTTTAGTGTTTATTATTGTTCCGAACTGCTGCTCATTGTATTTCCATGTTAGTTTACTTCTTTAGTGTTTATTAGTGACTATTGTTCCGAACTGTTGCTCATTGTATTTCTATCTTAGTTTACTTCTTTAGTGTTTATTAGTGACTATTGTTCCGAACTGTTGCTCATTGTATTTCTATCTTAGTTTACTTCTTTAGTGTTTATTATTGTTCCGAACTGTTGCTCATTTTATTTCCATGTTAGTTTACTTCTTTAGTGTTTATTAGTGACTATTGTTCCGAACTGCTGCTCATTGTATTTCCATGTTAGTTTACTTCTTTAGTGTTTATTAGTGACTATTGTTCCGAACTGTTGCTCATTGTATTTCTATCTTAGTTTACTTCTTTAGTGTTTATTAGTGACTATTGTTCCGAACTGTTGCTCATTGTATTTCTATCTTAGTTTACTTCTTTAGTGTTTATTATTGTTCCGAACTGTTGCTCATTTTATTTCCATGTTAGTTTACTTCTTTAGTGTTTATTAGTGACTATTGTTCCGAACTGCTGCTCATTGTATTTCCATGTTAGTTTACTTCTTTAGTGTTTATTAGTGACTATTGTTCCGAACTGTTGCTCATTGTATTTCTATCTTAGTTTACTTCTTTAGTGTTTATTAGTGACTATTGTTCCGAACTGTTGCTCATTGTATTTCTATCTTAGTTTACTTCTTTAGTGTTTATTAGTGACTATTGTTCCGAACTGTTGCTCATTGTATTTCTATCTTAGTTTACTTCTTTAGTGTTATTATTGTTCCGAACTGTTGCTCATTGTATTTCTATCTTAGTTTACTTCTTCAGTGTTTATTAGTGACTATTGTTCCGAACTGCTGCTCATTGTATTTCCATGTTAGTTTACTTCTTTAGTGTTTATTAGTGACTATTGATCCGGAGTATGAAGTGAACACAGTGACAGGAGCTCAAAATTATGCAGACGCTGCAACGTGAGACTTCATTTCTAATATGTCTGTATTTCCCTTCCTCCATTCGCTCCGTCTCGGCTCGGTCTCCCTCCCACAGTCGAACCTTCTCCTCTCTCGCGTCGACGAGCTGTCAGCATAAAGTAACTGGGTTGTACATGAGGGTAGGCCACCAGAGGGAAAACTAAGAGGTAGAACTTAGACTGAGGGCATTCGATCCGGCATCGGAACTGAAATTCGGTATGGCTTAATGGATAAAGCGTCAGCACGTAGAGCTGAAAACCCGGGTTCGAGTCCAGGTGCAGGAGAGAATTTTTCTCTGTTCTATCCATCCTTCATCATATGGTAACGCAGAATTCCTGCACGGAGATATCATATGTACTTTGGTACATCATAATAATAAATGTAGACGCCAAAGCTTTCGTGCCAAATATTATACTGTATTATCTCTTGACGTAAAGACAGTACTTGTTTTCGCATATTTTACATGCTTTATTTTTATAATTCTTTGCCAGATACATATATTTTTTTCAAAGCTGTGGCTATCTGGTTTAAACTAGAATATTTTTCATACATATGAACGTATTTTGAACTGTCCCTGTGCAGTCACTGATGGGATTCGTCACTTTTAAATAACTTTTCGTGGAGTGGCAGCCGCGTTTTATGAATCGTGTACAGATGAAATATCGCCGGTGCGTTGAAGCCAAGCAGCGTTCAACTAGCTAGCTACTCAGTGCTAAAAGGTCGTGACATTTTGCAACCTTTCTGGAAGTACCGCATTAGCTCAGGTGGACACTACAGAATGTCAACTCTGTATAATTTGAAAACTAGCGCCGCTCGTATCTGTCATCCAACTTGCTGCACAAGATAAAACATGATAACTACGCTACACATATCACACACGTTTTGCCCATATAAAACAATTTCAGAAACATTTAAATCCCTCTGTCGTTATAACACATTGCTAACAACCATTTTTAATTCAACGAAACATCTGTGACTGCAAGAAATGGAATAAAAGTCTGTGCAAATGTTACTTTTTATAGCAATCTGTCTTGCAAAAGATTTCATGCCTTGGAATATTTTAATAAAATATCACGACATAGTTCTGAATATTTGCCAGCTATTGTAGTTACGTGAGAGTAATAATATTTTCTCGTAATAATTTCTCTCAACATGTTTGTTATCAATTCAGGCAATTTAAATTAATGACATTTTGTTATTCATTTCAATATACGTTCTATCCTTACGCTGAAATTAAAACATATATTCAATTCCATATTATTCATGGCTTTTTTCTGCTTTTATGTTCGTTCCTTTATTTAATATGTTCAGTTCTTCCTGTGTTGTAAGTTCGCTCATTTATTTTGTGTGTCGTATTTTTCGCTATTTATTCGTGTGTCGTACTTTCGCTCTTTTATTCGTCTGTCATAGGCTATTTCCGTTCAGTTCTTCGTATGTTGTAAGTTCATTCATTTAGTCGTGTGTCGTACTTTCGTTCATTTATTCGTGTGTCGTACGTTCGCTCTTTTATTCGTGTGTCGTACTTTCGTTCATTTATTCGTGTGTCGTACGTTCGCTCTTTTATTCGTGTGTCGTACGTTCGCTCTTTTATTCGTGTGTCGTACTTTCGTTCATTTATTCGTGTGTCGTACGTTCGCTCCTTTATTCGTGTGTCGTACGTTCGCTCATTTAGTCGTGTGTCGTACTTTCGCTCATTTATTCGTGTGTCGTACGTTCGCTCATTTATTCGAGTGTCGTACGTTCGCTCATTTAGTCGTGTGTCGTACTTTCGCTCATTTATTCGAGTGTCGTACGTTCGCTCATTTAGTCGTGTGTCGTACTTTCGCTCATTTATTCGTGTGTCGTACGTTCGCTCATTTATTCGAGTGTCGTACGTTCGCTCATTTAGTCGTGTGTCGTACTTTCGCTCATTTATTCGTGTGTCGTACGTTCGCTCATTTAATCGTGTGTCGTACTTTCGCTCATTTATTCGTGTGTCGTACGTTCGCTCATTTATTCGTGTGTCGTACGTTCGCTCATTTATTCGTGTGTCGTACGTTCGCTCTTTTATTCGTGTGTCGTACGTTCGCTCTTTTATTCGTGTGTCGTACTTTCGTTCATTTATTCGTGTGTCGTACGTTCGCTCCTTTATTCGTGTGTCGTACGTTCGCTCATTTAGTCGTGTGTCGTACTTTCGCTCATTTATTCGTGTGTCGTACGTTCGCTCATTTATTCGTGTGTCGTACGTTCGCTCATTTATTCGTGTGTCGTACGTTCGCTCTTTTATTCGTGTGTCGTACGTTCGCTCTTTTATTCGTGTGTCGTACTTTCGTTCATTTATTCGTGTGTCGTACGTTCGCTCTTTTATTCGTGTGTCGTACTTTCGTTCATTTATTCGTGTGTCGTACGTTCGCTCCTTTATTCGTGTGTCGTACGTTCGCTCATTTAGTCGTGTGTCGTACTTTCGCTCATTTATTCGTGTGTCGTACGTTCGCTCATTTATTCGTGTGTCGTACGTTCGCTCATTTATTCGTGTGTCGTACGTTCGCTCATTTATTCGTGTGTCGTACTTTCGCTCATTTATTCGTGTGTCGTACGTTCGCTCTTTTATTCGTGTGTCGTACGTTCGCTCATTTATTCGTGTGTCGTACGTTCGCTCTTTTATCCGTGTGTCGTACGTTCGCTCTTTTATTCGTGTGTCGTACTTTCGTTCATTTATTCGTGTGTCGTACGTTCGCTCATTTATTCGTGTGTCGTACTTTCGTTCATTTATTCGTGTGTCGTACGTTCGCTCCTTTATTCGTGTGTCGTACTTTCGCTCATTTAGTCGTGTGTCGTACGTTCGCTCATTTATTCGTGTGTCGTACTTTCGCTCATTTATTCGTGTGTCGTACGTTCGCTCATTTATTCGTGTGTCGTACTTTCGTTCATTTATTCGTGTGTCGTACGTTCGCTCCTTTATTCGTGTGTCGTACTTTCGCTCATTTATTCGTGTGTCGTACGTTCGCTCATTTAGTCGTGTGTCGTACTTTCGCTCCTTTATTCATGTGTCGTATTTTCGCTCATTCATTCGTGAGTCGTACGTTAGCTCATTTATTCGAGTGTCGTACGTTCGCTCATTTATTCGAGTGTCGTACGTTCGCTCATTCATTCTTGTGTAGTACGTTCGCTACTTTATCCGTGTGTCGTACGTTCGCTCATTTATTCGTTTGTCGTACGTTCGCTCATTTATTCATATGTCGTACTTTCGTTCATTTATTCATGTGTCTTACGTTCGCTCATTTAGTCGTGTGTCGTACTTTTGTTCATTTATTCGTGTGTCTTACGTTCGCTCTTTTATTTGTGTGTCGTATTTTCGCTCATTCATTCGTGTGTCGTACGTTCGCTCATTTATTCGTCTGTCGTAAGTTCGCTCATTCATTCGTTTGTCGTACGTTCGCTTATTTATTCGTGTGTCGTATTTTCGCTCATTCATTCGTGTGTCGTAAGTTCGCTCATTCATTCGTGTGTCGTACGTTCGCTCATTTATTCGTCTGTCGTAAGTTCGCTCATTTATTCGTCTGTCGTACGTTCGCTCATTTATTCGTCTGTCGTAAGTTCGCTCATTTATTCGTGTGTCGTATTTTCGCTCATTCATTCGTGTGTCGTAAGTTCGCTCATTCATTCGTCTGTCGTACGTTCGCTCATTTATTCGTCTGTCGTAAGTTCGCTCATTTATTCGTCTGTCGTAAAGTCGCTCATTCATTCGTGTGTCGTACGTTCGCTCATTTATTCGTCTATCGTAAGTTCGCTCATTTATTCGTTTGTCGTACGTTCTCTCATTCATTCGTGTGTCGTAAGTTCGTTCATTTATTTGTCTGTCGTAAGTTCGCTCATTCATTCGTGTGTCGTAAGTTCGCTCATTCATTCGTGCGTCGTACGTTCACTCATTTATTCGTCTGTCGTAAGTTCGCTCATTTATTCGTTTGTAGTACGTTCGCTCATTCATTCGTGTGTCGTAAGTTCGTTCATTTATTCGTCTGTCGTAAGTTCGCTCATTTATTCGTGTGTCGTATTTTCGCTCATTCATTCGTGTGTCGTAAGTTCGCTCATTCATTCGTCTTTCGTACGTTCGCTCATTTATTCGTCTGTCGTAAGTTCGCTCATTTATTCGTCTGTCGTAAAGTCGCTCATTCATTCGTGTGTCGTACGTTCGCTCATTTATTCGTCTATCGTAAGTTCGCTCATTTATTCGTTTGTCGTACGTTCTCTCATTCATTCGTGTGTCGTAAGTTCGTTCATTTATTTGTCTGTCGTAAGTTCGCTCATTCATTCGTGTGTCGTAAGTTCGCTCATTCATTCGTGCGTCGTACGTTCACTCATTTATTCGTCTGTCGTAAGTTCGCTCATTTATTCGTTTGTAGTACGTTCGCTCATTCATTCGTGTGTCGTAAGTTCGTTCATTTATTCGTCTGTCGTAAGTTCGCTCTTTTATTCGTGTGTCGTAAGTTCGCTCATTCATTCGTGTGTCGTACGTTCGCTCATTTATTCGTCTGTCGTAAGTTCGCTTATTTATTCGTTTGTCGTACGTTCGCTCATTTATTCGTCTGTCGTAAGTTCGTTCATTTATTCGTCTGTCGTAAGTTCGCTCATTCATTCGTGTGTCGTAAGTTCGCTCATTCATTCGTGTGTCGTAAGTGCGTTAATTTATTCTTCTGTCGTAAGTTCGCTCATTCATTCGTTTTTAGTACGATCGCTCGTTTATGCGTATGTCGTACTTTTGTTAATTTAGTCCTATTTCGAGCGTTGTGTCATTAGTTCATATGTTGTACCTTTGCTCGTTTATTCGTATGTCGTAAGAACCCAATTCATGCTCCTAGTCAAGAATTAGATGAAATTGAAATTAACATACCTGTTATTAAAATGATTAATAAGAGAATTTTTCATTAACAAAATGAAAACTAAAAGGTAGATAAGCTTATATAAAATATCTCCTACTATCGGTCCTCACATATTCTGAAAACAGTTCTTCATTAAATACTCCTAGTACATATTGAACAGTGTAAGTGATAAAGGGCAACCTTGTCGTACTCCTCTCCCTATTTCACTTTCCTCTGACATTTCTTCTCCTATTCTGACTCGACTCGTTGTTTCAATATGAAGATTACTGAACAGTCTCCTCTCTTTTCAATTCACAGCAATTTTCTTCAGAATCTCAATAAGTTTGTTCCAATCCACATTGTCAAATGCCTTTTTAGGTCTACAAATACTATACACACTTCTCTGAAACTAGTAGTAGGATAGGAATAGTTTTAATTGTAGATGACAATAATAGAAGTAAAGTAGGATAAGAAGGGGATAAATTAGAGGAAGGGTTAAGTGACAGTGAAGGAACATGAAAGACATAGTTAAGAGCAGGTATTAATGTCACGATTCTTCTGTTGCGTTTTAAGCTGTAAATAGTATTAGTAAGGGAATATTGGCCAGAATACAGAAATGTGAATGGTCAGCAGGAAAGAGATATACAGGGTGATTTACGAGGATTTACCGTCCCTCACGGAGCTTATTTCCGAAGACATTCCGAGCAAAGATGTCATATGAACATTTGCCCTAATCTCAATAATATCAAAGTTACACTAATTTGAAATTGTTTGTAAAATACCATTATTCTTGATACTTAAGGGTAAAGGAATATTACAAATAGAGAATGAACTATTCAGGAGTATCGTTTCTTTAATTAGCTAGTATTCTGAAGCTAAAAATGTGTTGTGAATTCCATAGTTGCTATGTAGAAAATTTTTTCTCGAATTTTAACTACAAAATTACATTTTCTTACTCATTTATGACAACAATTGTTACAAATCACGCCACTCTTGTAAATGCTTTAAGACTGTACATTAGGATGCATAATTAAACTGTAAAGAATCAAATTCCTAAAGCCGTATGATTTGTAACAATTTTTGTGATAAGTGCTTAAGAATGATGTAATTTTTAGTTATAAATTAAAAGACAAAATCTGTTCAAAGCAATTAACAACACATTTTTAGCTTCAGAATACTAGAGAATTAAAGAAATTACACTTCTGAATAGTTCATTCTCTATGTGTAATATTCTTTTACCCTTAAAATTAAATAAAATAGGTAATTTACTGACAATTTCAAATTACTGTAACTCTGAAAATATTTAGATTAGGACAAATATTTATATGACAATTTTTGCTCAGAATGTCTTCGGAAATAAGCTCCGTAAGTGACGGTAAGTCCTCGTGAACCACTCTGTATATCATATCATATCAAATACATTTCTTTATTCTTTTTAGGTATCTTTCGAAAAAGTAATTTGGTTGTTGTTTTTATTAGGCACCTATTTTTAATTATTGCGCTTTAAATTTGCGAGATTAAATTTGCAGAGGGTTTAAATTGGATTATGTTATATATATATTATTTTAATGTACCGAAGTACATATGATACTTCCATGCAGATATTCTGCGTCATCATACGATGAAAGAGTAATGGAACGGAGAAAAATTCCCTCCGGCGCCGGGATTTGAACCCGGCCAACTAGTCATTCATAACGAGTGCACCTCAGCACAAGTGTGAACTTCGGTCCTGCGTTCATAGACATCTATGACGTAGTGCAGAGGGCGGCCACTAGAGGGAACCCAAGAGTTGGAGCTTAATCTGAGACGATTCTATCCGACGCCGGGGTTGTATCCGGTGTGGCTTAGTGGATAAAGCATCAGCACGTAGAGCTGAAAACCCGGGTTCAAATCCCGGCGCCGGAGGGAATTTTTCTCCGTTCCATTACTCTTTCATCGTATGATGACGCAGAATATCTGCGTGGAAGTATCATATGTACTTCGGTACATTAAAATAATATATATGATATGCGTAAATCACTTCGTGATTTAAGACGGCGCTTATTCCGTCGGATCCCGGCCAACTAGTCACTCATAACGAGTGCACCTCAGCACAAGTGTGAACTTCGGTCCTGCGTTCATAGACATCTATGACGTAGTGCAGAGGGCGGCCACTAGAGGGAACCCAAGAGTTGGAGCTTAATCTGAGACGATTCTATCCGACGCCGGGGTTGTATCCGGTGTGGCTTAGTGGATAAAGCATCAGCACGTAGAGCTGAAAACCCGGGTTCAAATCCCTGCGCCGGAGGGAATTTTTCTCCGTTCCATTACTCTTTCATCGTATGGATTATGTTAGTTTTGTTACAGTTTAATACTAATTTATTGGCTGAGAAAAGGGAACAGCTCGAGATAATCTGTTCCAACATCGTCTTGGTCCATTAAAAACTCTATTGAACACGCACGATTTGAACTCTAGTCGTGGTATAGACTGTACTGTATACACACCCTACTTTAATTGTACAGCATCGGTGCGACATTTGTATTTAATTAAATGAGTGGGAAGGTATTCGCGGATTATGGCGCCAATTATTTACCTTTTTTTTTTTCAAATTCAATTCGATTTTAAACGTGCAGTAAGAGGGGATCACGTGCGATTGGTTTTCAGCTTATTTTCGTGGGCAGTCATAGGTTTCAATCACTGGAATAGTCCTCCCTCAGTTTAACGACGAGAGGCGAGACGGCGTGACGGCGTTGCAGTGGGAACTTGACAGGGCTGACAGTTGGGTTTAACTCAGCCTCCCCCACCTCCTCATCCTCTTCAAAACACGGAAACTTCGTTCCCCAAGTTCCTATCTCATCCCGCTCTTCCTCTGTTTCCACCAAACTCCCAGCTTTATTTCAAAAGAAACCCCTCGATAGTGTGTCTTCCTTTCTACTGTTGAGGATGCAGTACTTCTTTTAATCTGCTTTGTCAATCAGAATCGAAACTTTGAAACTTACCTTGTATTTTGGAAATAGTAGAATCTAAATGAATTCATGTCTTAATCTCCACACTGTCATTTGTGAAGTGATTTAATTTTTTTTCATTATTACCATAAGTATTTACCTTTTTTTTACATACCTCTAAGTTGAGAAATTTTCAATAAATTTACCTTATATGAAGGTCCTGTAATCTATATTTCAGGATCGGTAGGAGAAACTCGGCTAATTCCGCAGTACGGGTAATTCCGCAGTAGTGCATATATGATTTTACTGCGGCTTTACAATAGCGTGAACGTAAGCTTTGAGAGGCTGTCAACAGGAGGCATGTCCTCTGCAGTGCTGTAGAAAAAAATCAAGGATATTGGTCGACACCTCTGTCGGCAGTACAGTGAAACATCGGAAGTTGGCTGTTTTTCGTGTTTTGCTACACAGCTGTGAAGAAAGTGAGCTTTGTTACATATAAATTGTTCCTTTTATATTACTTTCATAATGTATTTTATAATTATTTAATACCGCGGAATTCACCAAGTCCTATTGCGGATTTATCCGCACTGTTGCGGAATTACCCGAGTTGTTCTTTTTCAACTGTAATGTATGTAAAAATTAGCCAGTGACCCAGCCAGTTCCTTTTTCTCTTCCTGATCAGTTTCAGTATCATTCTTTCTTCACCCGCTCTTTCCAACACGGCTTCATTTCTTATTCTGTCTGTCCACTTCGTACGTTCCATTCTTCTCCATATCCACATTTCAAATGCTTCTATTCGCTTGACTTCGCTTCGTCGTAAAGTCCATGTTTCTGCCCCATACAATGACACACTCCATACAAAGCACTTCACAAGTCTCTTCCTTAGTTCTTTTTCCAGAGGTCCACAGAAGATGCTCCTTTTTCTATTAAAAGCTTCCTTCGCCATTGCTATCCTCCATTTGACTTCCTGGCAGCAGCTCATATTACTGCTTATACTACACCCCGAGTATTTGAAGCTGTCCACTTGCTCTACTGCCTCATTTAGAATTCTCAAGTTTGTCTTCTGTATTTTTCTTCTTATGACCACGCTCCTCGTCTTATTTGCATTATGCTTCGTCCCATACTACTTAGAGCTGTCATTTAGCTCCAGTAGCATATATTTTAGTATCATATCGTCTTCTGCTAACAACGCCATATTATCAGCAAACCTTATGCAATTTATTCTTCTTCCTTCAACTATCACGCCTCCAATGTTCTGAAAATAGTTCTTCATTAAATCCTCCCAGTAGATGTTGAACAGAGTATGTGTTAAAGGACATCCTTGATGTACTCCTCTCCCAATTTCACTTTCTTCTGACATTTCTTCTCTTCTCGTGACTTTCACTCGTTTCATATAAAGATTACTGAACAGTCTCTCTCTTTCAATCTATACCAATCTTCTTTAGGATCCTCATTATTTTATTCCAATCCACTCTGTCAAAAGCCTTTTCTAGGTCCACAAATACTACATACACTTCTTTATTCTTCTCTAGGTATCTTTCACCGATTGTCCGTAGTAGTTCAATTGAATCTTTCGTACCTTTTCCCTTCCTGAAGCCAAACCGCTCTTCTTCCAACTGTTCTTCCAACTTAGAATATAAACGTCGATTCAGTATTCGCAAGAGAATCTTTGCCGAGTGCAATATTAGAATGACAGTCCTGAAATTGTTACATTTCTTGGCAACACATTTTTCATTCTTTTGTCTTTCTATACATAGCTGCTTATTTATGAGGATGTTGTAAATATGTTAGGAGAAAATAACAAACTATTAGGGAAAACACGGTATTTTTTTTTGAAGCAAGTAAGGAGATAGATTTGGAAATAAATATCGAAATACAAAATATATTATTATGTCTAGTGACCAGAATATAGTAAGAAATGCAAATATAAAAATTGGAAATTTATCCTCTGAAGACGTGGAAAAATTCAAATATATTGGAGCAACAGTAACTGATATAAATGACACTCGAGAGGAAATTAAACGCAGAATAAATATTGGAAATGCCTGTTAATATTCGGTTGAGAGGCTTATATCATCCAGTCTGCTCTAAAAAACCTGAAAGTTAGAATTTATGAAGCAGTTATATTACCGGTTGTTCTGTATGGTTATGAAACTTGACTCTCACTTTGAGAGAGGAACAAAGATTAAGAGTGTTTGAGAATAAGGCATTTAGGAAAATACTTGGTGTCCCGAAATCGGTCGCCGTTTCTACGGTACTAGTTTAAGCTAATTAGGAGGGAAAATGTTTGTAAACAACATTTTAAAATGTATACAAGTGCATCGTACCTATGTTACAAGGAATTTTCAAGCTTTCATATTTCTGCTTCACTACATTTTGACATATCCGTAGACAGTTCTCAAATACTCGGCTAATCTCTTCTTGCGAAATTTTCGAAATGATTTTTCCGGTATTTTCTTCCACTTTCGCATAAACCATTCTCATTGAATTAGAAAAAACAACATAACTTGCACTACACTACGCACGAATGAGTAATCCTTTCAGTAGCTCACAACAGACTGAGGCGAATTGCACGCATGCAACACCCGGCAAACGCCCTTGGACTTCGGCACGTACGACAGGCACACTCTGGAAGGCAACGTTTCTGTACATCCCTTGACATTTTATACGGAAGCGTCTGTATTTCTGAATGGGTGTTTAAAAAATTCTCATAAGCAGATATGATTATAATGCCAGTACTCACCTTGCTTAATTCGTGTAATTTAACTTCAACATTCAGTGTAAATGCTATTGCACTAACAAATATTATCTAATGGCTAAATTCATAGATGTTAAAACTCGTAGAATCTGCAGAGTTTTTGTGCACGAGGAATGCAAATGACTAGCACAGAGACGAGAGCTTTATGTCACAGTTTTGTGGTCTTGAATGAAGAAAAAAGTAAACGAATAGTATAATTTTATGGGAATTCCTTGAAAGAAAGAATGCTGTAACACAAAACAACCGGACGCCTCAGAAAGTTTTGTTAAAAGCGGATTCTTTTGACTTCTTTAACGGAGATAGATTAAGATGATTGATGAGTTTCATTAAAGTTCAAGTTTTATTTCTTGTTAGTTCCTTTTCATTTTGCAGTTTTGAGGGTTTAAATTTCATCTATGCCGACACATAGCAGGACTCCATGACGCGGAGTCAGCATGACACTGGATGACAGTCCAAGATATTGGAGTACATTACATTGACAAAGAAAAAACATTCATGCCTTGGATAAAATTCGAACTGTGGCTCCTATGCTTGTGTGTATACGAGTTTGTCATTGTGCACGCCGCATTTTAATTTTAATAAGAGGTACTATAGTAAACATGTCCGCTACGGACATGAAGACCGAAGGTAAGCAGAGAGTTAGTTTCCCGCTTTCAGAACCTTGTCAATAAGAGGAGACAGTAGTCAGCTTCACGCTCCAGATTCTACAAAATACATACAGTGAGTGTAAAAAGTATTCGCACGGTAGGTAATAAAAATATATTGCAATAATAAATGTGCTTCAAATCCGATACACTCAATTTTTTAGACATGAACACAAGTTACGTACAAGTATACATATTCTCTGTTATTTGTTTACATATAAACACAAAAATTAATTGCACCATTCTCAAAATAAACAATTATGTTTGTTTAAACACAATGATACCAAACAAAAATACCAACAAAAAGTATTCGCACACTGGTCACACTTTAGAGAGTTCCTTTTCAATTTCAGTATTTTGTAAGGTAGCCCTTGCATTTTACAATAGCCTCTAATCTTCTGGGGATAGAATTAACTAAATTTGAAGTAATACTTGCTGGAATGTTGTTCCACTCTTCTATGATTGCATTCGTTAGAGACTCTTTACTGGTAATATGCCTAGTTCCAGGTCTTATTTCTAAATAATCCCAAAGATCTCGATTGGGTTGATGTCTGGTGACTGGGGAGGTCTCTGAAGATATGAAGGGATGCTATAGAGAATCCACAGTCGAGTATTGTGGGCCGTATGTTTGGGGTCGTTGTCTTGCATGAATATTAAATTGCCACTGATGCCCACTTTTTGGGCACTAGGCACTACATAACCCTTCGGAATATCAATGTAACGTTGGTGATCCATATTGCCCTCTGCAAAAGCCAACGAACACAATCCTTCTGAGCTCATGCACCCCCATACCAGTACTCAACCTTCACCGTGTTTCATGTGGGACAAAGATTGTTTCTTTTCCAGTTCAACATTTTTTTTCTCCACACAAAACTTCTCCCATCAGACTGAAATATAATGAACTTACTTTCATCAGTGAAAAGCATTCTGTTCCAAAATTCTTGGGACCGGTTACTAGACGGGCTGATATCATCATAATTGATCGGCAGAAGGATAAGGGTGTTATTCTTGATCCCACAATCCGTTTTGAGATGCATGAGCAACAGCCACAAGAGATGTGTCGTGAAAAACAAGTCATATATGAGCCTTGTTGTCAGCATCTTGGAGCACAATACCACATCACACATTGGACAGTTTTTGGGCTCATGTTCGGTGCCCGTGGCACGATCCCACGTGAAACTTTAAATCAACTTAAACAATATAAAATTTCTAATACAACGATTGATGTCATAGGATCTCGCGTGTTAAAATCATCCTTAGCTATAATTGGTAATCATTTGTACCCAAAAAAATTTTTATTGTAAATGATTTCCTACGTTTTCTTATCTTAATGTTTTTTCTTTTTCTTTCCAAGTGTCACAAAATTTTTTTGTTTACTTATTATTCTTTATGAATTGATTAGTAGGCCGATCTATCGAACCCTTATTTAGGGCGGCTTTTGTTTCTACAAATTATCTTCAGCAAAGTCTAATCTTTTACTCTTATTAACTTTACTTATGTAGTATTTCCTATGATCGATTCTACAATGGTATTCGCTGTTCCTTAGGTAATTTCGGATTGCACTGTTACATACACTTATACCGAGATCACGTTGAAGCTCTGCCGCACTAATATGCGGATTCTTTTTAATTTTTCGCATGATTGCTCTGCAACTGTATTCGTTTATTTTTCTCTGCCGGTCACTTCTCCTTATATTTTCGTTCGATTTTCTTTCTTGATTCCCTTGATGGTTGACTTACCTCTATTTACAATCGTTGATATTTCACTCTGTGTTTTACGTTGATTATGCAGACGAATGATAGTAGCCCTTCCTTTCTTAGAATTTCTTTCCCTCTTAGTCCCATTTGACATGATAGCTATATCACAGTCTACTATATACAGTCACGAAGCTTGAGGTGTTTTTTTGCAAATCACGTGATAAAGCGCTCCAAGCGGTTAGTAACATAGAAACAATAGGCTGTCCATGGTAGACTTTGGACTGTGTCGTATTTCTATCGAGTGCTAGCTCGTTGCGTATTTCACATTGATGCTTGTGAAATGTTCGTTATTGGTTATAATGAAAATGTTAATGGCTAAAATATAATAATTGGGATAATAATATGGGACAAGGAGGAGACGTTTATAGTGCTATAAATAGTAGCAACAGTAAGAGAAAGATGCCAGAGTTATCCTTTGTCCGATTTCCGAAAGATTCAGAAAGGTTCCTCGGTTTCCATAAGATTGCTGTGCAGAAACAAAACTCTTAATTTTGAAGTTCTTTGTGACTGTTAGAATACATTATATCCTTAAATTTCACAATGAAATGTTTCAATCTAACCGAAAGGACATTAGATACCGGTTAAAATTCTGTCACTTAGGCTGCTAAATTTCCAGAGAAATAAAGGTTAGGTCTACTTTTTTTTTCAAAGGATATATTTTTAATTGTAGCTATTAATTTTGTTATAATTTTTATATGTTATTTTACTAAAGACGTAGAAAAATTAAGTTTGTTTTAATGAAATTTATTGATCACGTTTTATTTTCAATTCTGGTGGGATTATTATTGCTTAGACCTATATTTTAAATTATAGCTGTTAATTTTGTTGTTATTTTTATTTGTTGCTTTACTAGAGACGTAGAAAAAGTCTGTTACAATAAAATGTATTGATCACGTTTTATTTCCAATTCTGGTGTGATTACTATTGCTTAACCTCATCCCACTTTGTTAACTACGTAAGCCTACACTACAAGTACAGGTACGCGTAAGTTACTCCATTAATTCATATTTCCATTATTATTGTTGTAAATGGAAATGCAAATTAATATTTATTGGTTTCATAGTTAATTATCGCTAATCTTGAATGAGTGAAGTATAGTAAATTTCAGTTCGTTTTGCACAAACAAAAATTATATTACATATTTCTTGCAGGTATCTTCGATTTTATGGTGGAATTTAATATACTTCATTAAAATAATAAATTAACTTTATGCATTTAATATTTCAATAATGGAAGGAAGGTGTTAATTTTTTCAAAAGAACACGACAACGAAAGTGTAACATATTTTGTCGTCTGCTAGGAGAGAGATCTGCGATGATGAGGTGACAGTAGCGATCCTAGTGGTGGGCAACTACCCATGTTTGCATTTTTACTACATATTGAGCTTCGCGACTGTATATAGTAGACTGTGGCTATATACTACTTGTGATTCTAGAATCAAACTGACTTGGAACATGAATTACGAGCGTTTTCTTAGTATCATGTGCCTACTGCGTTCCGCAGGATCTTTTTATTCGTCAACAGAGTTGAGTGTGAGAATACTTTCTACGCTGTAATTTTGTTAGTCATTCAATTTATTGAACTATGATAGAACCTACACGCAAAATTATGAACATTTATTGTGTGTATTTGCTATGTGATGCAATATTATTATGCGTGAACAGTTTATTTCATACCAAGAGTTAATAGTACTTCATTTAGGTCTCAATTTGTAGTAAAAAAGTCATCGTGCGAATACTTTTTACATTCACTGTAGTAAATTGAGAACCATTTTGTAATTAATGACGAAAACATTATTCCCATTTTTCCTACCACAGTCTGACTGGCATCCATACTATTGATACTCTATATAAAACTCTAGTTAGGAGTAAGTTAGAGTATGCGTCTGTAATATGGTCACCTCAGTTCCAGTCCCATTAGATGCAAATAGAAAGGATACAGAAAAGATTTTTACGTTATTTATATTTAAAAAAACATCACGTGTCGTCTTATGACAAGCAAATTTCATATTTATTTATATATTTATTTATTTATTTATTTATTTATTTAATACTTTACACTTGCGCTACATTAGGCATTGCTGCCCGAAAGAGCAGAAGCTCGTGCTCGGGCGCAGTTTATATAATCAGTTACTTTTTGAATTTAATTATAAAACTTTAAACTCTCGACGATTAATAAATAGTCAAATTTTAATCTATAAGATTGTTAACGGTATACTGAATAACTGTGATTTCCTTAAATTCCTTCAGTTAAAAAAAAAAAAACAATTACGTCATAGGCAACCTTTTGTTATTCCCATTCCTAGAACTGTTTTCTTCAAGAACTCTCCATTGTTTGTTACGTGTAAAACTTACAACTCTCTGTCTTTAAACTGTGATTCTCAGTTAGATTTCAGTGTAACAGTTGAAAAATTTCATACAATATTAAAAAGAATTGTATTTCCTTAGATATTTAAATTATGAAGAAGTGTATTATAATTTTTTTTACTCTAGTTTTTATATTCTAACATCTATTACCGTTATGTATTTTCTTTCTTTCGTTTCTGTTGTTTGTTTTGTTTTGTTTTTTCTTATTATGTATTTTGTGTATGTATCTCTGTAAGCCACCTGTAATTGGAAGCCTGTTTCCTTTGGTAGTGGATTTAAATAAATAAATAGCAGTAGCTCAGGCGGTAGCGCGTTTGCCTACTGATTCGAGGTTGCGCTCGGGCGTGGACTGATTACCTGGTTGGGTTTTTCCGTGATTTTCCCAACCGTAAGGCGAATGTCAGGTAATCTATGGCGAATCCTTGGCCTCACCTATCACCAATTTCATAGACGGTAAGTAACCCAGTAGTTGATACAGCGTCGTTAAATAATAAAGTAAAAAAGTGTAACATCCAGGCCGTTGATAGGTACAATTTTAAATAGTGTTGCAATGAATTCGCTATTATTATCATTATTATTATTATTATTATTATTATTATTATTATTATTATTATTATTACTATGTTCTTTCTTTTTCGTTATTTTACGACGCTTTATCAACTGCTTTGGTTATCTGGCGTCTGAGTGAGATGAAGGTGATAATGCTAGCGAAATGAGTCCAGGGTCCAGCGCCGAAAGTTACCCAGCATTTGCTCTTGTGTTGAGAGAAAACCAGTTATCACAACCAGGATTTGGACCCGGGTCCGCTAGTTGCACTGTCAGACGTGCTAACCGTTACTCCACAGCGGAGGACCTTAAGGTCGTATTTTTCTTCTTCTTCGTGGTGGTGGTGGTGGTGGTGGTGGTGGTGGTGGTGGTGGTGGTGGTGGTGGTGGTGGTGGTGGTGGTGGTGGTCCATCTGCTACACTGCCTCATTTAGAATTCGCAAGTTTACCTTCTTTATTTTTCTTTCTGTGAGCATCGTCTTCGTCTTGTTTGCGTTTATCTTCAACCTATACTGTTCACAGCTGTCATTTAGCTCTAGTAGCATATTCGTTTGTATTATCTCTTCTTCTGCTAACAACGCCATATCATCAGCAAATCCTATAAACTTTAATTCTTCTTCCTCCTACTATCACTCCTCCCATGTTCTGAAAACAGTTCTTCTTTAAATCCTCCAAGTAGATGTTGAACACAGTAGGTGATAAAGGGTATACTTGACGTACTCCTCTCGCTATTTCGCTTCCTTCTGTCATTTCTTCTCCTATCCTGACTTTGACAATTATGATTTTAATGAGCGAAACTTAAATAACGAAATTAGAACATTTTCAATTTGATGCCTAAATCGAAATTGTGTAGCACTTGAGCGGCGCGCACAATCGTCGTGGATAAGGCATTGTTCTGTAAGCCAGGGTAACGAATTTTTTCTATTGATTTATTTCTTCTAATCTTTCAATGGGTTAGGATTCACTTAGCTCTATGAGAAATATACCATTAAGTACGAGAAAAATTCGTACCGGCACCGGGTTAGAGAGCACTCAGCGCGCACAGCTGAGAGGTCCTGGGTTTGATTCCCGGTGCCGGTACGAATTTTTCTCGTACTTAATGGTATAAAAACAAACTGACTAGTCATACTAGTCGAGCAAAATATAATGAGGTGGGCGAGACCTCATTCATATTTGATACATCTATGAGAAATGATTATGAGGATAATTTTCTTAGTGGTAAAGGCTGCAAAGTCTGCTTCTAATACCGTTTTTCTGTAAATGGGGTGCCTCATTCTCACGCCACTTCTGGGCCTGTATGACATGAATGAAGAGCAACTTACTTTACTTTTACCTTTCACAAAAGATGAAGTAAATTCGTTGAAATAGTAAAGGCTCTCATTTTACATAACCTCATGTAACTAGTCATAAGAAAAATACAAAGTTATTTAAGACAAATATATAGGTACATATATGTACAACAAAATTTATTCTGTACTTTTGTCACTTTTATACTAAGGAATTATGTTAGTGTGGTGCAAGTTAATAAGATGAAGTACATTATTCACATATTTTCGAAGCAATTTAAGATCCTAAAGTGAACCACTTCTTATGAATTCCGCTGTCCTAGCGGAATCTAAATTTTAAGACACTCAGTTTATAGATTTCCATATCTGAGACGTCAACAATTAAGAAAAATAAATCAGTTCATGAATTAAAAGAACAGAAAGTGAGTTAAATTAATTTAATTTCCAACAATTTAATTTTCAATTTTCTATTTAAACTTTGTCCTATATAACTTTATATTACTGTCAGCGCAATTAAGGACATATTAGAGTAAAAAAGGGACCTTCATTACTTTTATCAGCAAGGAAATATCTCCTTCATTTATTATATAAGCTGGCGACAAGAGAGGATCAGGCTACGTAATTGCTCCACCGCCTGCGAGCGGCGAAGGGAGCAACTGACTTGTCGTCCCTCATTTGTTCTCATTACTTAGAAAATTCGATATCTTACTGCCGGCTTTTATGCATTTGTTTCAGCCTGGCTGCGGAGCGGAGTCTCCGATTGAGGTTTGCAGCTGATGCTTCACTGCTGAAATATTACAATGCGGATAATATTATGAATAAGTTCTTAATACAATTCTGCATTGGCCTAAATTTATCAAACGTAATCTCACTAGACGTTTTGATTTATCAAGAGAAAATCAAAACTCGAGTGGGATTTAATTGACTATTACACGATTAGAAGAAAGCATATAAAGATTAGAAGTAACGAAGTACTCCAATACAATAAAATATTAATTGACTTACGAAAATACAACTGTCTTCAAATGTATTATTGTACCATCTCAACATTACAAATATTACGCCATATGCATGCTAGATGGCAGTAGTGAGCAATGCCTTCTCGTCGAGAAGTTCTCGATCTACACGTATACACGATGGCAATGTTACTAGTCAAGAAGGCTTTGTTGATTCAGTTTCATTTTTATTAAAATGCAACATTCCACTTCAATTATCCGAATCCCAGTAATCAACGTCACTTGACAGATGATTTTCAATAAATCTTAATATTAAACAATCTCTGATACGTGACTATCCATAATATCATATAGCAGAAGCTGTAACATAACCTAACTAATATACACAAGTGTTAGAAAAGTTTTAATTAACGACGATGACATAAAAAATAAACATGAATAATTTTAAAAGGAATAATTATTGAATGTACAATTTTCAAATTTGAATGTGGTTGGTGGTTCAATTGATGTTATATTGGACGTGTGCGTAATAGAAGTGGAACTCGTTGATTTAGGCCTACATGGTGTATTCAACTTATTCAGGATTTCCGAATGAATAATTTTAAAAGGAATAATTATTGAATGTACAATTTTCAAATTTGAATGTGGTTGGTGGTTCAATTGATGTTATATTGGACTTGTGCGTAATAGAAGTGGAACTCGTTGATTTAGGCCTACATGGTGTATTCAAGTTATTCAGGATTTCCGAATGGTGCTCTTCATTTATTTGTGAATCGGATTTCAAAAGATGCATAGGTATGATCAGTGATTTTTATTAATTCTTGTTCTTGAATGCCAATGCGAGTCATATTTGAAAGTGCTGTGCATCGACTGGAGTGGTTTGTAATTTTCTGTTTTTTGACGTCCAGACCAGTGCAGTTTGAAATGTTGGCAAACAAAGAAACAAATGCTAGGGTAGTGATAAAAATAAACAAATGCTAGGGACGCGATAAAATTCAACAAATGCTAGGGACGCGATAAAATTGTGCGATAAGCAGCCATGATTAGTTGAAAGACGTCCTTTCGAACCGTTTTATTGGTCGAAAGTAGTGTGACGTAGTAAAAGTGTAATAGTCACATTAAAATTATGCCTTGACTATCAGTCTAGTCAAGTGTAAGTCTGAAAATTGCAGGTTTATTCTTCATTAAGCTTGCGACTTAATGCTCATGATTATACTGTATTAAGATATATGTACACCCACAAAAAGCAAAAAATAATGAAAAATTAGGATTTTCGAAATATCACTGTTTTAATAGAGAATTTTCTCCTCTTTAATTTTATATAAGAATTTTCGATTTATGCCTTATGGTTTTTCAGATAAGTCCCATTTTCCAAAATGCTGCGTCATCAGCCACGGTCACTTACTTTTGGAGTGCATTACTTTTGGAGTGATCTTCGTAGCAGTCAATCCCCTCGTCCAGCATTGCTTGTAAAATAAATTTCTTTCTAGTGCCGAAGTAGATGCATAGATATCTGGGCATGATCATTAGATTGAAAAAAACTTTTTTACATAATGAAGTAATTTATAATCTTTTACTGTTAGTCATAAAACTGTAAATTTGTGTGTCAATGATGGTGTACGTCATTTTAACTAGAGTCAAAAAGTAGAAATTACAATTCTGAGGAGGATGAGCATAAACCCTGGGACAAACACCATCGCAGGATTTGTTGCATCAATGGAAATAGGGACAAAAATGCCAAAAAAAAACATTAAACACCTGAAGTTAAACCAAGTCGGAGGTATTTGAGAGGCAGAAAGAAGCTGAAACTGGACCGACATAAAGCTGCTTATGGGGTGACGTATGATGATGGAGTCTTCTAGGCTCTTAAAATTTGTGGCTCATTTCCTGTAAATAGTAATTTTAGAATATTTAATTCTTTCAAACATAATATCTCAATCAAATAAGGTGATACCAAGAAGATATTGGTGTCATTTTGAAGCTTGAAATGTGCCCCAGTGCCTGACAATGAGTAAAATAACATTAATATAATTAATAATTATCTATGAATTTTTACATGATTTATGCAACATAAAATATTATTGTAAGTTACATATATAGTAATATTTAATTAATATAAATAAAAATAAAAATAGCTCTATGTCAGGCACTAAAGAATAGTTTTAGCTATAAACCAGTGAAAAAACTGTGGCTCTATCTTAAAAACTGCATGAGCTATCATGTTTCAAGTTGCATGTCAAAATTATAAACAAAATAATTTTTAAAAACAATTTAGACATAATTTCAAGGGATCTGTTCACTCCATTCTCTTTCTGGTACCATTCTCAATTGTATAAAAATTTTACAGAGAAAAATTATACAAAACAAATTTTTTTGTATGTAAAGGTGTACATATACCTTAAGTATTAATAAAACCTTTTTTGCTGTCTGTGGTACGTCTAGAAGATATAGAGACAGTAAATTCAAAAACTGAGAGTCAGCCAAGATGTAAACAGTTAGCTAGTGGGTTCCCAGAAGAAAGAACAAGACCCGTCATAGTAAAATCTCCAATATCAATTTGTAGTTTGTTTGAATCACAAGTAAGTCTTCGTGTATTGAGAGATTTTAGGTATTTGAACCTTACCTCAGTTGTACAGACATCCAAAACTTAGGAGCTACATGCCGGCTTCATCTACTTGGAAGGTAGGAAAAGAGGTACATGAAAACATATCAATAACATGCGTTACCAAAGCCTGATCTCCATTCTTGGTAATGGATCCAACATATATAGGTTTCCCCTTTCCACATTCCCTATCGTTATCGAGATACTGTATATTCTCCAGGACTCGTAACTGGTAACAGATCCAAAAGATAGGATTCCCTGCCAAGGTTATCGTTGCCAAGGTCTATTCTGCAGGACTTCCAACAAATCCAATAAATAGGTTTCTACTTTCCCTACCGTTACCAAGATCTATTTTCCAGAACTGGTAACGAATTCAGCAGATAGGATTCCCACTTCCACTTTTCCTACCGTTACCAAGATCTAATCTCCAGGACTGGTAAAACAACATATAGATTTCCCCTTTGCACTTTCTCTACCTTTATCAAGATCTATTTACAGGATTGGTAATAAATCCAGTAGATAGGTTTCCCCGTTCCACATTCACAGAGGTAAGAGATCAAATCAATGCGAACAAGTTTTACCAAACAAGTTCTTTACTACGTTCAACGTAACGTGTTGCAGCGCTGCAAAGAGAAGCAGTGCTTTCTGAAGTTATTGCTCCGCAGTGGGATTGAGCGTAACTCTACTCCGCAAGAATTGCGAGAAGAGAATGTAAACAAAAACGTCTCATCAGATACGTTTCGATCAAATTAATGTACACATAACATTTAACACATTACTTAACTTTACTGTAAACTTAATTTCTTTTCTACATTAATTTATTTTTAATTTATTCAAAGATAATATCACAGTTACATGACTGATCTGTTCTATCTCATATCTACAATGGATAATTTTAGTTACGGACTGGAACATTGTTTGACTGTGAATGGTTCTCATTTTGAGCATCTATGATAAAGCTGGGTTAGTGATAGTGTTTTGTTTACTTTTATGGCCTACTCAACATGATTTTTCATATTCGTCTCAAGTATGAAGTTAACGAAACAAGTTTAATAAATAGTTAAAGGAAATGAAAAGGATGAATGGGTAAAATTTCTACACATTCATACGTAAAATTTAATGGAGATTCGGAATATGTAAATTTTAATATAGAATGTTATTTAAAAATATTAAGTTTACTGCCACACCCTGTATTTCTGAATAACCTTTTTCGAACACTGGTATCATATTGTATGGTTTATCTCCAACAGCTTTTGTATAAAGCTTTTCTTTTTGTAGAATAAAAATTTGAGAGCTTATGAGTAGGGCTAGAATTTTGATGAAATTGCATCTTTTTCATAGTAAGCCAGAAACATAGCTGCTTTAGTATTTATATGTTATGTGATAAACTGAATGTTTTAAGACATATTTGTTAGGGCATTTTTTTGCACTTTTTGCCTGTTTCAACTCATAAGAGCATCTTTTGTTTTATTCGGTCATTTTTTAGGCATTTTCATTTAATTTTGGCCATAAATCCCCATTATTAATGTAAAATAATGTCTATTTCCTTTGATATTTTCTTTACATATTTTGTCCATTACTACCCATTAGTTTGTATGATATTTTAATCGTTTTTCTACACAGATATTGTTATTTTAACGTAGTACACCCCATGTAATGGATTAGTCCAACCACCCCTTCAATATACACTCCTCCATATTTCTGCTAATTCTAGATAAGAGTGGCCTTGTTGTAGACTACATGAAAACTAAAATAAAGTAAATCCATGGCGCTACAGCCATGAAGGGCCAAGGCTGACCTCACGTCCACATGCTGACGCAGAGGTGAACGATTATACATCGAAGCTGCATCAGATAAAATAATTAATTAAAGTGTACTACTTAGAAAAAATATGTAAAATTTAATTTAATTACTAGTCTAAATATTAAGTAGTATAACACCTCTTTTCCTACTAAGGCAATAATGTAAGATCAATTTTTAGGGCATTTTTAAGGATATATTTGAAAGATTTTTAGGTCATAAATGCATTGTTTTAGGACATTTTTTCATGATTTATAGGTTATCAAAATTCTAGCCCTACTTATGAGTAATATTCCATACTTTTTAACACCCTGCATAAAGTGTATTAAATTTATTTCACTCTCAATCATATTGACAAATACTTTATCCGTTTCACGGAATTATAGGAGTCCTAAGAAAACTATGAATAATTTTCTCTATATATTTTATTCTACCTTCATTTCCCCTCGTTTTCCTTTTCTCTCTTGTTTATATAATTCTGCGAAGTTTTTAAAGTTACATGTGACAGGGCCGGACGTGCGCCCCGAGTTATAACATGTGTATCACACAGCTCAGCTTGATACAGGAATTTAATACGAGAGCCTGACTTTGAAATCTTATTATGGCACAGTAATCGGTCTTGCCGCGTCGTGCGCCGCCTTGGTTAAGTCCCTCAAACTCAACCAAAACAATGCTACGTCGTTCTGGTTCATACATCTTCAGCTTCTCCACTGATTTTCTTAAAGATAATTCGGTCTGACTTATAGAATAATGAGGAATCTCAGAAGCAATGTTGATTGATTTACCATCACTACAGTGTTTCGTTCTATGTCAGTGATGTCAAAGCAAGCGCATTTTTCTGACCTTGACGTCGTGCGCGGGCATCAAGCGCTAGGTATGCTAGGAAGAATAAGCAGCCTGTTGGATTAAGAAAACAGTGATGCACAAACTTCAAACGGAACGTGAAATTTTATGTCTTTATTTTTATATGGCTTCTTTCTGTTTGTTGTTTCGTATATTGTCTGTAAAACAAAAGTGCTATCACCTATTTTTAGCCTAATATTGCAGTTGTGTTTTAAACGTTAATAACATAATAAAGAGTAAAGAAGGAATATTCACACAAATTCCATAATAACTACAACTATACTGTACTAAGTCAATTAAACACATCATTAATGAAGAAAGTGTTATCCCAAAGAAAGAAATTGAATATGACATAAGTTGAAATTGATATTGATGGTATCTTTAGCCTTATAAAAGTAATAAAAACGATATTATAGTACAAAGTAAAGTTGTGTAGGTATATGTTTTAACTGTAATTAATATTGCATAATAAAACTCTTATCGCATTATGCTTTTAGGTTATATTTGTGCGCAACTTTCTGTTATCAGAATTTTAAATTATCTCGTAATCTGCTGAAGCTATAGAGCTGACGTTTTACAACATATAGGCACATATCTTTTGTTTGTGATGTAACAGTATTTGCTTTGTTAATTCATTTCCTTACAAACATTTTCCATGTGAATATTTTCAAACATTTTAATACAGTATCTTCAGTAATACGTATTTATGATATATTATATTTACGAAAACATTGTTTTAGTACCTGTAAGGCTACTAAACAAACATATCTGAAAATTTCACTTTTCTGTAAAAAAAAAAGTTGAGAAAATGTTCCTTTTGAATAAAAAACCAAACTTGTGAAAAATGAACATTAAAATTAAAACTTACATTCTTATAATGCACTTCAGAAAAATCTAAAAATTAACATGGAGACAGTTTTAATAAGTTCTCTTCCCTTTATCCATTGAATGAGTGCTGGCCATCCCTGTATATAGCTCGACCAAGCGGCATATACTACCTCTTTCGTCTCTCTCTTTCCTTTCCGCTGTAAAGCGCTCAGTCTCTCCTGGGCTCTAAAGCGCGCGCTTGCTCCTATGGGCATCAGTTGACATCACTGTTCTACGTCTTCAACTCTAAAGCCTCCAATCTGAACTTCAGCTGTAGGTGTAAAGTATTCTGGTAAAGGTCCTTATGATATAGTTTCTAGGCGAAACACTAGTTAATCCCGAAGAAAGTGCTGACGTTTACAACAACTTGCAAGGCATAAATTTTGCATGTTATTCGCGCTGAATTTTAACGAAGCGTCCAGATGTTTATTCTCAGAATTACTAATACATCCGTTGTCGGTGGAATGAAGTGATGTTATATTTATTAAAAATATCCTCTCAAACTCTGTGATATATCTCAAAAAAATTATGCTCGATCATGCCGAAATGTAGTAATTATACATCTGGTAGCAGCCCTTTAATGGACCTCATTGAAGTACACCTATTCATTAAAGTTCAGGTGTTCCACCAATCAGAAAATACCATTCCAGCAATATGAAAGCGCATGTATCGATTATTCTCGGATATGCAATCGACAGACAAGTAGCGAAACGTCACGAGGCTGGAAATCCAATATAGTCGCAGAAGGTTATGTTGAAGAATCGATCCAAAATAAAATTGAAATCTCAAATACAATATTAAACTCAGTCGCAAAAAAACAATACACAAATTAACATAAATTCACCGTCATCTTCCAGCCTTTCACAAAGCACATTCCCGCAAATTAATTTCACCAATTGCACAATAAATCACCTATATTTGAAATACAGTCAGTTCTGTTACTATAATAATTAGCGTTAATTGTAAATAATATTCATATAAATTCAATTTGTAATCTCGTTTTCCAATGTCTAATTCAATTTCAAGGTTACATCAAGATTATTGTTTATTTTACTCTCTTAATTAGGCTATATCAAGGTCAATGTCGACATTTGTTTCTCGGAAAAAATCAATACTTTCGCGTCTGCGCACATCTCACAATTTACGAGTTATTGCACAAGGTCAGTTTCGCTCCTCAGTGAGATAAGAATAACATGAATACTTATGAATAATTTCAAGTTAGAAATGTGATCGTGCATAAAAAGTCGTATGAAACTAACCTATAATGGTAATTAAGACGCTCGTATGAAAATTATGAAACTCGCTTGTGCTCGTTTCATAAACATACTCGTGTCTTAATTACTACCATTATAGGCTCGTTGCATAATGTACTATTCTTACTTACCCACTTCATTTCGTCTACGCTTCTCTTTCGTACAGAACTAGTACGGGTATTTTGTCATTCTGGAATATACACTCTTTCAACATAGGCGACCTTCACACTGTCACGTTAGATACGAAATAAATCCCAATTGTTTACGTTCATGTGTTCGACGTAGGACTTCAAACATCGTAAAAGTCATAATTTATAAAGGCTGTCATAAAGTACAGTCACATAAACTTTTTTTTACTAATGACGAATACTGTATTTTCGAAATTCGAGAATACCAGATAGCGCACCTTGTTCAACAAATCTCCTCTATTGCCACCTAGAACGAGTTGGTTTTCCCAGCGATCGATTTGTCGCATGCTACCTACGTGTTTGAATCGAGTTTGAATTGTTGTTATCTTTTCAGGCCTTACATCTTTTTTCCCGCAAAAGCAACAATCTTCACTTTCATCTCGTCAGTAATGGTGGCAGTTGATGGAACTTTCTTTTCGGTCGAGGGCACATATTCTGATTGGAACGATTCGCCTTCGTCTTCAACAGACTTCGCTGCAAGAGACTTGGCTAATTGTAAAGACGATCTTGTATCTGTTGCTTTTTAGTCGGCTGTAATTTTTTAAGCCAGGCATGAGACAGAGAAGTATATTGCGTTCGAATTGCCAACTAACAAGCAAACATTCTGATGGGGACAGATAAAAAAAGTTAATTTTTTTCGTCCACCATGTTAATAATGTCAAAAGAAATGCTTATACAAATTTTGGCCACTCGACCGCAATTATAAGGCTGTCCAGAAAGTGATTTTTCCTGGAGCCGTTTACAAAAGAAAAAGCACAAATGCATGAAATGATTTATTGAAATAGATACAGTAATTTTGTTGCGCTATTTGTCAACATATACCCAACTGGAATTGAGACATTTGTCATACCATAGGATCAATTTTTGTCTCCTTGCGTCGTAAAAGTCAGCCGATTGGGATCGGAACCAGCGTTTGACAGCCGTCTGCACCTCTCTGTCGATCCCATGATATGGAAAATGTCTCAATTCCGGTGGGGAATATGTTTAAAAATAGCTCAACAATTGCTTTCTATGTTCCAATAAATGTTTCCAATGAAATTGTGTTTTCTTTCTGTTAACGGTCCCTGGCGAACTTATTTTTACGGCCCTTGTAATTGCGGTCGAATGGCCAAAATTTATATTAGCACTTCTTTTGACATTATTAAATGGTGAAAGAACAAAAATTAACAATTTTATCTGTCCCCATCAGAATATTTGCTTGCAAGCTCGGATTTCGATTCGGTTTGTGAGAATGTGTTCATTGCGAGTCGCCGGGACGAATTCGATGTCCCTGGCTATTTGAAGCATCTTGTGGAAGATGATACTTGGATTGGCCTAACTTTTCTCTAAATTGTAACGGTTACATAGCATAATTAATTGTATACAAAACGTGCCGTAGTGTAAGGATGACTTCAGCATAAAAGCAGTGAAAAATCAGATATTTCTTTTTGGATTCGACAACTACGTCATTCGCTCTTGCTAATGATGTAGAAATCTCCAAAATTTCTTCTGACAACTCGAGTACTTCTCTTGTTAGGCGAACAGAAATACGTAAGGATTAATATTTGCTCCTACAGAATATATCAGATTCTGTTACGGTAACAATGACTATTACAGGAGAGAAATTCGCTCCGGCGCCGGGGATCGAACCCGGGTCTTTTGTCTTCGTACCAAGTTCTCTAACCACTGAGCTACGCCGAAATTCAATCCACAAGTTCGATCCCCGGCACCGGAGCGAATTTTTCTCCTCTAATAACACCGTTCTGGATGCCAAAACTTGTTTTTTGTTATTTTTAATCTGATAGGCGATTCCTCACGGATTTGTTTATGCTAAATTCGAAAATAATCTCCATTTTCCCCCATCACGCCAGGTTTTGAGATAATTCATAATGAAATTATAGCTTTGTGAAAAATCATAAAAATTATTTTCAACAGCAATCTCTAAGAGCAAATATTTCCTTCATAAATTTTATGACCCGAGAAACTAAACATTTCAACTTCATTTATAGATAACGTTGGGTGCAGACAGATAAAAATCTCCAAGAATAAATAACGGATGTCTTAACCTCGGTTCATTTTAAGGGGGAGGATAAAATTTTGTACATCCCCCCAAGGGCGGATATAGTTAGTAGATTTTAATAAATATCAAATATAAACATAATAAAATATATTATTTCACACTTTAAGTAATAAAATTTAAATTATAAGCTGTCGTGCCTTTCTAACAAATGACAATACTAAAAATATTGAAAACATAAAATTTTGAATTGTAAAAATTTCTGACGTGGTACGCGAAAACGGATTTCGCCCTTGGAATCAGTATTAAATTGTGATTCAGAAACGCTCATTTATTTCAAAACAACAAAATCCATGCACAACGGTGTAATCATTGTTACCATAACAGATATATTTTATACTTACTTACTTACTTACTTACTTACTTACTGGCTTTTAAGGAACCCGGAGGTTCATTGCCGCCCTCACATAAGACCGCCATTGGTCCCTATCCTGAGCAAGATTAATCCAGTCTCTACCATCATATCCCACCTCCCTCAAATCCATTTTAATATTATCTTCCCATCTACGTCCCGTCCTTCTCAAAGGTCTTTTTCCCTCCGGCCTCTGTAGGACCAAAAATTAATCTTTACGTAGATTCTTCGTCCAACAGTGCATATTACTGTGGAATCCCGGCCACCAAGTCACTCCGTTGAGTGCGCTCCTTGTATAATGACAGTTTACTTAATATATGTCGAACTTAGACTCAGGCCACAAAGGGGAAAACACCAGAGGAGATGGATTCGATCCGGTGCTGTGGATTTAACTTCGGCGTAGCTCAGTGGGTAGAGCAGTTGGTACGTAGAATCAAGTTCGAATTCAATCCCCGGCGTCAGAGCGAATTTTTCCCCTCTAATAAATCATTGTTACCGAATAGAAATAGCTTAGAAATGTTTAACTAGACGTATTATATCTTTCCATTTAACGAAGTTCCAAACCAAAGTTTGCTATTCACTTAACGATTTCCGTAATTGTAACAATTCTCTGCAATTGTTGCTGATATGGTAACCAAAATACTACAGTCACAGTCTAGTATATACAGTCACGAAGCTCAATACGTAGTAAATATGCATCCATATATAGTTGCTTAACCACTAGATCGCTAATATCGCCTCATTACAGACAATGCGAAATAGTACCGGCACATTTAATTGTTCCTAGCACCCTCTCAACTCAAGCTTCGTGACTGTATATACTAGACTGTGCTACAGTATAGTAATGTGCCTCAAGGATATCTGATGACCCTATCGTTCCAACTATATTAAACATCGAGCGCTGGCCTTATATGCCCGAGGTTGCGGGTTCGATCCCGGGCTAGGTCGATGGCATTTAAGTGTGCTTAAATGCGACAGGCTCATGTCAGTAGATTTACTGGCATGTAAAAGAACTCCTGCGGGACAAAATTCCGGCACATCCGGCGACGCTCATATAACCTCTGCATCATAACATTAAACATCGACTTGTTAATGTGAGGTTCTACCATGATATTGTTATAGAGAGCGAAAGCTTGGGATTAAAAATTAGTCGCTGGTGGAGTTTATACATGACGGGTATAATTAGAAGGAAATAAAATATAGATACAGTATTGCGTGTTTTGGAACAAGATGAGAGTTTTTAATTATCAGAGTTCAAGGGGAGGATTTATACTTCTTGGAATCAGTCCCTTCAATCGGTTTCAACGGATTAACCTAGATATTACAGCAGAGCGGGAACGAATTCGGAGAATTTCAGGTTCATAAATAAAAATAGCGGCATATGAATTATTTCTGTAACACTGTAATGGATGTCCACGAAGCTACCCGTTGTAATAGAGTAACAGTCTCTGTGATATGACATTTACATACTGGTAAATTACATTTTTAAATTTTCATCGTTTTTACAAGGGAATACTTCAAACTAATAAGTATTACCTTGTGATGAATTTTAGGTTAATACGGCTATTTTTGTTAAAATATTCTTCAATAATGAAGACGAAACCGTCTACAATGGCTCAATGCTAGCGCACTGAGGTTATAAGCTGGGTGGGGGGGGGGTCAAAGGTTAAAATTCCGGTGGGTCCAACCAGAGTTCATAACTTATGTTGGGCAAACCCGTGGTCCAGGCAACCCAGAAGTTTTCTCCAGATACTCTGGTTCCGTTATGACATACCACCCATTATTCATCATCATCATTAGGGACCATATTCTGTCCTACTGCGTACAGAGATAAGGTTAGTTATTCACAGATGACTATATTGGCGTGACGTCACATTTTATGCTTAGCACAAATACTATCAGGGAACACTTGTATATTGTTTGTGCTTCAGTTGCCATTCCAACATGCCAATTCAAACATCCCTCAAGAGCTGAGAAATTACGAAATACTTCTCAAGAGGTAATAAATTATTTTATATTATATAATTCAACTTATTCAATTTCTTTCGTTCTGAACATAACATCATAATAACTTTTATGCTCGACCATGCCGAAATGTAGTAATTATACACATGGTAGCAGCCCTTTAATGGAGCTAATTAAAGTATACCTATTCATTAAAGTTCAGGCGTTCCACCAATCAGAAAACATTATTGTAGCAATATGAAATCGCAAGTATCGATTATTCTCGGATATGCAATCGAAAGACAACTAGCGAAACGTCACGGAGGCTGGAAATCCAATGCTGTCGCAGAATTTATGTTCTGTTACTATAATAATTAGCGTTAATTGTAAATAATATTCAAATGAATTCAATTTGTCATCTCGTCTTTCAATTCTAAATCAATATCCAGGTTATATCAAGATTAATGTTCATGTTATTCTCTAGATTATATCAAGGTCAATGACATTCGTTCCTCGGAAAAAATCAATACTTTTGCGTCTGCGCACATCTCACAATTTAGAAGGTCAGTTCCGCTCCTCACTTAGATAACCATAACATGAATACTTATCAATAATTTCAAGTTAGAAATATGGTCGAGCATAAAAAGTCGTATGAAACTTCCCTATAATGGTAGTAATTAAGACGCGAGTATGTTTGTTTATGAAACGAGCGCAAGCGAGTTTCATAATTTTCATACGAGCATAATGCACTATTACATTATACAATTCAACTTATTCAATTTTTTTCATTGTGAACATAACATCACAATAGCCTTTCTATCGTATTATAATAGCCCTAAATGTGTATCGTAATAGCCCCTCTCATTCACACACTAATTACTGCTTTATTTCTCAAATTTCACAGCTTTTCTTTAGAGAAAAATGAAGCTGACACTGTTCTGAATAAAGGGGAAAATTTTAAAATTATTCTATCTTTATTCATTCAGGAGCAATAACAAAAGTAACAGAGTATTACATCAAAGTTTTTTCAAAGAACAAAACTGCGTTTTCTTTTAATACATTTATGACAGAAGAAGATATCAGATGATAGACGATATTAAGATATATGGATCATCTGAGGAGACAAAAAGGAAGGCAGAAAATAGGAAAGATTGGAGAAAGCTGGGTTTGCAGTGAAAGATATGCCCTTAGACAGGTCACTATGAATGAATGAATGAATAGGGTGTTATGGATGAGGAAGCTGGAATACTATACGAAAATCGGGCCAGACACCATATCTGTAGTAGAAAATCGGTTTGTATTCACCAAAATCTCTTCCCGGGTCTCTGGCATAAACGTCGCTACTCTAACCTTTCCAATTAAGAAGCGTTTCAGCCCCTAACACGAAAATCTAACCAGAAAACGTTACTATGACAATAGTTGTCTATCTGTTGTCGTATATCGCTTGTCACATATTTTATTGAGAAGTCTGCTTCTGATATTAGAACTTACTGAAACACGAATTCTTGTTGACAGCCAACGTAGATACTACGACGTGAACGGGTCAGCTATAAAATTCTTGTAAGCTGCGACAGGAATCCTAATATAAGGACCACGAATTCCAATGGATCACCGATTCAAATATCGAACTTGGCACGTTACTAGTTCAGTGGACTGTACCATGAAGCATCAGAATGGTCCCAAAAAAGAGAGTTAGAGGGATGGGGTGAGTTGGAGGGGGTTGATGTTTGTGTGAAGTGGTGCGGATAACATGTCCAAGCTGCTAGCAGGCGGGCGACAGGTTTTATGGCGAAAATACGAATTTTCCACGTGCACTGCCTGGGCTAGCTCTATAAATTGCAACAATAGTTGGGTAGGCGGTTGTCACGACAATGCCGTCATACTTTGTCACGAGGAGCGCAGCTGGCAGCGACAGGTTTCGCACACAACCACCACCAGACAGCTCTGCCATCGCTTGCTTTTATCCCTTGCGGACCTAGTCATTTCATGAACCTGCCTTGCGTCTACCCTAGTGTCTTTATGGGGTAATTCAATACTGAATTCTACTCCACTTTTTTGGACTTGTGGGACTAAAAATATTTTTTCTCTCCCTTACTCTCCTTCCTAACTCAACTGTCTTTTATAAAAAGATTGTTTCTTCTCGCTCATAGCTTTTCGTTTATTTTCCGGCCTCCGCTCTTGTAATAACAATATAGACTTGCGAAGTTAGTCATGGGGTGGCTGTAATTTTATTAGAGTGGGATATTGGTATACAAGCGCCATCATATTGGTGTTAGGTTTTCTTTTATAATATTATCCAAGACGTGGTATACATATTGCGAGATGGAAGGAGAAACTTTGCACCCAATACTATGAAGCTGTAGTAAATCACAACTTCTATACTCCACAGTTAATGCAATTTATTTCTGTCTTTCTCTTTGTTTCTTCATATGATCCATATATCTTAATGTCGTCTATCATCTGATATATTCTTCTACACCGAACTCTTCTCCTGTTCATTATTCCTTCCAGTGCATCCTTCAGTAGGCAGTTTCTTCTCAGCCAGTGACCTAACTAATTCCTTTTCCTCTTCCTGATCAGTTTCAGCATCATTCTTTCTTCACCCACTCTTTCCAACACAAATTCATTTCTTATTCTGTCCGTCCACTTCACACTTCCATTTTCCATATCCACATTTCAAATGCTTCTATTCGCTTTTCTTCACTTCGTCGTAATGTCCATGTTTCTGCCCCATACAAGGACACACTCCATCCAAAGCAAATTACTAGTATCTTCCTTAGTTCTTTTTCCAGAGGTCCGCAGAAGATGCTCCTTTTTCTATTAAAAGCTTCCTTGGCCATTGCTAGCCTACTTTTGACTTCCTGGCAGCAGCACATGTTACTGCTTATAGTACACCCCAAGTATTTGAAGCTGTCCACTTGCTCTACTGCCTCATTTAGAATTCTCAACTTTATCTGCCGTATTTTTCTTCCTATGACCATGCTTTTCGTCTTATTTGCATTTATCTTCATCCTATTCTGCTCACAGCTGTTATTTAGCTCCAGTAGCATATACGTTAGTATCATTTCCTCTTCTGCTAAGAAAGCCATATTATCAGTAAATCTTATGCACTTTATTCTTCTCCCTCCTACTATCGCTCCTCCCATGTTCTGAAAGGAGTTCTTTACTAAATCTTCCAAGTAGATGTTGAACAGAATAGTGATAAAGGACATCTCTGACGTACTTCCCCCCACCAAATTTCATTTCCTTCTGACGTTTCTTCTCCTATTCTGACTTTCACTTGCTGTTTCATATAAAGATTACGCAATGCTCTTCTCTTATCTCTTTCTTTCCAATCCACTCCAATATTCCTTAGGATCCCCGTCAGTGTTAGCTAATAAATATTATGTTGATGACGATTACGTTGTTTTTTTTTTCGTATAGTACACTGTCTTTCATAATTCCGTGGAACATTCTAGAAATCCACCAAAAATAAACTACGCAACAGATGATGGTAATTTTTACGCCAAATGAGGAAGAAACTTTTCCACGATTTTTGGACGGAAAAGCCCGCTCTCATAGTTGCCGTAGTTTACTGTTAGAACACAATAGCAGCAAAATGACGTTCAGTAAACATGAGCAATCATTTTGTGTGTCGCAATTTCAACTCAATTATGACTGTATGAGCATTTCGAGCAGAATTCCATGTTTTCAATAGTATCAAGAAATAGTATGAGAAATTCCAGATGTACATGAATATGTTGGAAAACTGGGTAATGCCATAGCTGAATGAAGATGAGGATAATGATTACATCTTTTAACAAGGCGACTATCTGGCACACTACCACGAACACGTGCGGGGGTATCGCATTCAAAATTTTCCATAAAGAATAGGATACACAGAACAAGAAAATGACGCGTTAAATTCTTGGCCACCCCGGTCCCCGGATTTAACCACGTGACTTTTCCTTCACAAATATTGTCTTTGTGGCTCTGCACCCCACTAATCTTCAACTGTATCATCACTGCTAAGACTCTGGTCGACTGTGATATGCTGACACGCATGTGGGATAATTATGGATTTTCAGTTATCACATAGATTTCTACCATATAAGCAGAAGTGGAGAGATTGAGCATTTGTGAAATAAAAAAAAATTGATATGTTTGCCTCTATTTCAGTATAATAAAATTTGGTATCCGTTACATAGTTTGTGCGAGATCGTGCGTATTTGCTTGGTTTCCGCACAAGACTTCCGCGGTAAGTCTAAAATTTCACATTCAGTATTCCCAACCTAACACACATAACAATTTCCCTCTTCTTACCGCTTAAGTGACATATTGATTTTACTGTTTTAGGCTTCTAACATATTATTTTTAGAGACGTTCAATATAGTAATAATTATAAATTGGAAACTTACCACTGCAATATCACCTAAATTGCACTGTTAATTATTGTTTTTAAATATTTGCAAAAATTAAGTAAACTCTACAACTTCATTAAAGTTACTGGATTCGTGATGCAAGTAACATTAAGGAAGCCGTGAAAAAATCAACAAGATTTCAGATGCCAGATTACTGCAATATGTTATATAAATAATATTGTTAAAATATTAAAATGAAAAATAAATCATTACATAACCTTACCATTTGTTTTAAGTTCGCATTTATGGACTGGGGATAAAAAAAAAAGACAGGCGTATATCACGGCTTGCTGGAATATAGTAAACACAGAAAATATTTCAAAGCAACAATGTTGAAGATAGATATTTTTGTTTTACAAATTTGCCGTCATTGAACAGAAACCAAGATGGAGATTTCATTGCAACTAATTAGAAATTCCTCTTTCAGGTATGTAATAAACTATCTTCACACAAAACTACGTTTCGCTTTTTCAAACTTTTCCTCGAACATGAAAACTTCATATACCGCTCTTGTAACACATAATTACTATTACCGCCGTGAGTTTAAAAAAAAAAACCGCTAAATCCCTGTGTGAGCAACACAAAGTATTATTTGTAGTGAATTTCTAAAATATTTCACGGACTTATTAAAGACGTTGTATAATGAAATTAGTTTTCTTCTATCATCATACTTTGTATGTCACTTTAAAAATAGAGTGTAACTATGTACATCGATTTCCGGTAGGCGCAGACGTCCTATCACGACAATAGACGCTCTTAAGTGTTTTTCGGGATAAATACATTCAAGCCATACATACCAGCAAGTGCCTGGCATGAAACTACGTCCCTCGCTCGTCAACAAGTACCCAGAAGTGTCCCTCTTAACTTCGAGGATACAATCTACTTCCATTGACTAATTAGGGCAACACCCCACGCTATTAGCCAATCAACCGGACTTCTGCAAATAGTTTAGGCACTGTTAACGTACTCTTCCGTTCCAGTAGACCTGCTGAACACTGTGGAAGAGACTGTGAACAAATTAGTGTAATAGGTAAATAAAAGTTGTGATGTCCGGTATACTTATCCCACTATTGCTCAGAGTACTCATCCTTAATCCCTTTTGTTGTTTTGTTAACCGTTAACTGCAAAGAATTTCGAACATTTATCAATTATATTACTTGAATTTAGGTGTATTTGGAAATCAGAAATTTCTATTGCATTAACTTCACGTCACAGAGCTTAAATGATGAATTCTTTAGGCTTAAAAATTCAATTAACCCACTTGCTGTGTACTGCATATTTATGTATAGTTAAAATACTTGCTATTTATTATACAGAGACATCACTTTATTTTTACTTCAATTTTTATTGTACCTGAGTTTTTGAATGTACTTCACTCCCACCCCTTCAACCGTCTTCCACACAGATCCAAGACCGCATATACAGTCATAGTAGCCACAGTACGTTCCAAAAATATGTTCGCATTTTCCAGTGACGAAAGAGCTTTCAATATTGAATCATTTTCGCACAGGTACTGTCGTCCATTTGCCTACGTTGTATCCCGGTTTCCCCAACCAGCTTTTACTCGCCAGCTAATGGCTGGGCTGTCTTAGCTCTTTTCTGAAAGCATTAATTTCTGTTAGGAATTGGACGTCTACGTAATATTATACAACTGTTTAAAATAACTTCAATAAAAGGGCCTCGTTAAGTAATTAACTGTCACGTGATTTCCCTCCTTTCTACGACCCTACGACATAACCACTTGGACGGACAGTAGATAGTATGTCTGAGTAATTTTATCTTTTCGGGCAGAAGTGAAGATTGAATTTACAGTACGTAAGGTACTCTTTTATAGAGTAGATACAGAATTATTTCAACATGAGTTACTAGTACGAAGAACTGGTAATTGGAATTAAGTACAATATGCTATAGTGCGATAATATGCACATTAGAACTGAAGCCTGCATCGAAATGTGTTTAAATATCCATATTATGATTATTTTTCAATTTAACTTCAGTCTCTATATTGTACGCTAATGTGTTGTAGACTGCATAATGAATACGTCTGAATGGACTGCTCAGTTCGTGAGTAAAAACACTCATTTTTAATACTGTACTGTATTTTGATTAAACAAAAACCTACTGAAAATGATGAAACTCAAAAGCGCAATATTTCCTAGTTTACATAAATGGATGAACTACTTTTCTTCCCTCTTATACCTAGTAAAGTGATTTGTTTGTATATTACGTCAGTATTATCGAACTCCAGTCGTGGAAGGGGATAGCAAACGGCGTTGATCCAGAGGTGTAGGCAAGTTAATATTAAAAATGTTAGTAAAAATAAAATGATGTCCCTGTATATTCTTGTAGAGCAATAAGCGTAGCTCAGTCGGCAGACTCGCTTGCCTGTTGATCCGGAACTGCGCTCGGACTTGCGTTAGATTCCCGCTTGATTCTCTAAGGGGAGTGGATAGTGATGTCTGTGCGATTAAAAAATTTCGTACAAATGTTTAGTGCAATATTCGTAGACTATTAGTGCTCAAAATAGAATAAAAATTCCCATGCTTATACAAGCAATCATTCTGAATTCAGTGGTTCAGTTTCGTATCCAAGTGCTAAAGAAAGGCTCTAACTGATAACCTGTTTTCCCAATTTGCTAAATGTACCTCATTCTTCAGGTGCACGTTACTTGCTACAATTTTCACTCATATACCTTGTTTTTTTTTTTAATTATCGAGTAATGTGTATTGTAAATTCTAAAGCAAAATTTAGTTAAATATTTCACCACTAGTAAAACAGAAAAAAATATTGAACTTTGTTTAATATTTTTGCAATATTTCCAATGCATATATTTTTTTCCTCGTGGCATGTGTGTGATATTCTTAAACCCGTAGGTTTACTATATAGAACACCGGCTGCAGAAATCACTGTAAAAATTTCACTTAAATTCAGTGGCGGCCGGTGAGGCATTCTGGTGGTGGTGCCAAAAATGAAAAAAAGATTGTACGCAAATTAGCCTAGTGAAACTGATAATCGCAGCTCACGTTTACATTATGTTAAATAAAAGACATTAATTAAACCAGCTATTTTACCAGGTGTACAGTTAATAATGCATCTAGTAACAGTTACAATAACATTTCCGAAACTAATAAAGAAATTTACAGATACAGATAATCCCATCGCACCTCCTCATACTCATCTTCTTTCACAATAGCCCTGCCAAGACTCTGGAATTCGCTACCTGCTAGCATAAGGGACTGTCGAAATAAAATTGAATTCAAACGAAAACTTACTAGGCACTTGGTCAGTAATTGATTACTTGTAAATATTTTCTTTAATCTATCACAAAATATTTCAATATTCAGTAATTTCATCACTATACAATTTTGTTATTCTACATTTAATTTGTAATTCAGTAAATATAAAATATTCTTTGTTTCTCTATGATAAATTATCTAGCTTTAATTATTCAGGTAATCTTTTCGTGCTTTGATTTTATTGTAATTGTAAATTTAATACTAACTGTAATATTATTTGTAATTGTAATTGTAAATTTAATACTAATTGTAATTTTATTGTTGATATTGTTGTTGGAATCTCCTGGTAGAGGGGCAGAGAAGGCCTGACGGCCTTATCTCTACCAGGTTAAATAAATAAATACTACTAATACTACTAATAATCAAAACTTTCACAGTATTATTAGTCAAATACAAATAACTTTTATAACTAGTAAAATTACTGGCAAAAACACACGAGATAAACAATGGCATAGATAATAAACAAACACGTTTGCACTTTATTTAACAGGCCGATGAATTCAAGGCAGCGGCCTGAATAACACATGTTCATGTCCTGCACAGATCTCATGTATCGTTAACAGAAGCATCAATACTATAGCAACAATGTAGCGATATTTAGTTGCCACAAAATAAAACAAATATTACACAACATTAACAAACAGTTTTACATAATATGAAAAAATGTTTATCTTTCTAAAAATAACCATGACTATCTCTGCATTTAATATAGTTAAATGGATAATACTTTATACATTCAAAACCAAGTTTTGTGCATTAGTTTTGAAATGGCAACATTACATTAACATTTGGGGCGGAACTTTAACTTTTGTTTTCGTGCAAGTCTGCGGTTGACGGTTCCTGCCTAACGTCTCCAACAACCCTGCCATCTAGCAAAAATTCTGCATTACTGTGCTCTAGCGGGAGGAATATTAACTACTGAGTCAAATCGAATTCGGCTCAGTGTCTGATATAAGAAACGTATATAAACTAGAATCAGTAGCCTTTTGTACAGTGTTATATGGACGTAGGTAGTGCCACACTGAAGTGTCTCCAACGTTCGGAGAAACGCTGCAAGAGTGCGTCCCGATCTGTGCGCGCGCTCGTTCAGATGAAATACCAATAAAATGTGTAGAAATAAACTGTTACAACTGCTTTTTAGGATATTGTTTTTTGTTTCTTTCATTGGCGGTGCCATGGCACACTGGCACTACCTCAAAAGCCGCCCCTGTTTAAATTGATTCAGTAGTTTCAGTTTGAAAAATTACAACTTATGGAAAACTACATTTTAAAAAAGAAGAATTTATGAAATGCGTGCACCGCCAAATTTAAAGAAACCATTTATAGGGCTTATCTGCAGAAATATCCTCCACAATATTTATATTGTTTTAAGAAGGAAGTGTTGTACTTAAAAGTACACAAAATAAAGAATCGGATTTTTCACCCCCTAATCACTACTTGGTTCTCTTAAATGGTTGGGTTTTTGCCGAGATTTTCCCCAACCGTAAGGTAAATGTCAGGTAATCTATGGCAAATCCTCAGCCTCATCTCACTTGGAAATTGTATAACTATTGACTTGTAATATCTTAAAGCTTCAATGCCGATGTAACATCTATGGAATGTAATAAATGAAATTAAATTATATGAATTCAATGATCATAGAGTTAGAGAAAGAATTTGTGCAAGACAGTAACGTGTTCGATCATATTTCAGAGAATAATACGAGTAGTCTATAGGCGATTTGTTACTTTATTGTTAGTAATACCTTCCATGCAACACAACATAAATATCAGAATTAGTCTTTAGGGTATTTCACCGTGTGCTGAAACTTGACACTTATTTCTGACATTTAGGAGGAGAGCGTAATCTGCTCTAATAACTCAACCTTTGTACACGTAAGCAAATTTTATGATTTCAAACTTAATTTCATTCATAGTTTTCTGCACCCAGCATTCTCCAAACTTCCCTCTTTTCCGCCTGCATAATATCCATGTAACTTAATGTCATCTATCGTCTTCTATTTTCTTCTGCCCCGAACTCTTCTTGCGTCTATCATTCCTTCCAATGCATCCTTCAGTAGTAGTAGGTGGTAGTGGTGGTGGTGGTGGTGGTGGTGGTGGTGGTGTTGGCGGATGGATAGAACACTCATACCGAAAAAAATTCTGCAGTACGCTTCTTGTGGGAGAAGATCCGTTGGTCGCCTAACTAAAAGATGGAATGATGTGAGACTGTAACAGACCATCTGGTCTAATACAAGTTTTGAAATTACTATAATTATTGTACCATGCGACATTCTGAAATTCATATCACGACCACCTGCATGAGCCGCCAGAGCGCACCGTGACAGTGAACTGCTTTTGCAGCGAAACTACAAACAACTTGTAACTGCTGCGGCTGGCTCCGTCTGTCCTTCGCTCTTTCAAAGATTTTTTAGCACTTTGTTAGCACGAGTTCCATGATCATGTATGTATGTATGTATGTATGTATGTATGTATGTATGTATGTATGTATGTATGTATGTATGTATGTATGTATGTATGTATGTATGTATGTATTTATTAACACTACAATTGGGTATACACCCGATGACAGTGATATATAATATACAATAATTACAATTACATGAAATAAAATAAAATAAACATAAATGAAATAAAATAAAATAAACGTAAATCTATAAATAGCAGATGCAATAAACCTAGGACTATAATTAGAAACTATTCTATAATAACGCCTACGATAAGCGAAAGTAAATCTAACTTATAAGTACTTCTATTTCACCCAACTATTACCAATTTAAATAATTACATATCACCTTAATTATTTACATACCAACTTAATTACATATCAACTTAATAATTACATATCAACTTAATTATATATCAATTCAATTAAGTACATGACACAACATAAACAATTACACTGCACCTCCAATTACATTTTCAGTCTAATCTTCTCAACCTTTCCTTAAATGTATTGATTTTAAGAGGACCACCCTGAAAGATTGCCACAGGTAAGCTGTTCCAGTCTACTATTGTGCGGTTAACAAAAGAAAATTTTGCCACGTCCGTTCTTTGTTTTCTACATTTAAACTTCCTAATATGATCAGCCCTTCCTAAGTGTGATGGTGTTGCTAATCTAGCATTGATATCGGTCCATGCTTTGTGTCCCATTTGTGCCTTAAACAAAGCGGTGAGTCTGGTTTTTCGTCATGATTATCATGTTGATAATAATGAAATTAAATCCTTGAATATATAACACGTATGAATTTGACGAAGCGTTTGTAGCAACAGTGCTTTTGAAAAACAGTGTACTGTATATTGGTCATTCATAGGTTATTTTACAATTTACAGCCTAGGCAGTAAAGTATTGTCTTCGTACGGCCTTACTAATAAACCGTGTATAGAATTTATACGAGACTTATGCAGAGTTGAGACAGAAAACGTTACTAATAAATCATCATAAGCGGTGGATGTATAAACATTCTGTAACTATACAATAATAATAATAATAATAATAATGATTTATTTTAGCTGGCAGAGTTAAGGCCGTAAGGCCTTCTCTTCCATTCAACCAGCAAAAAGTGTATATACATATGCATGAACTTACAAAGAATCCAACAATTTGATTTAGATGAGAGTTACATGTATACAAAAGTTATTTACAAATTAAACAACAAAATACTATGAACTATTAATTAAACACTGAAATAAACTGTGTAGCAGAATTAAACTAAAATACATAGAATGTTAATATATTTCAAATAATATTAGATAATAGAAAGAGATTATTACGAGACAATTAAAATACAGCACAATCAGGATGATGTCTAAAGAAAAAAGTAACAATGTAGTCAGTGATAGTTTAAATCAGTATGATTGGAGTGAAATGCTAATAAGGTTATCTTTTAAGCTGTTCTTAAAGGTGTTTATTGTCTTGCAGCCCCTAATACTTTGTGACAAGGAATTCTATTGACGCGAGGTGGATATTGTAAAAGATGATGAATAACAAGATGTTCTATGAAGAGGTATATTTAGCGTGCCACAGATAAGTGATCTGGTATTTACGTCGTGGTTAGAGTATAGATAAGAGAAACGAGACGAAAGGTAATTTGGTGTTGAAGTGTGCAGAATTCGAAAGAGTAAAGACAAAGAGTGTAAAGTTCTACGTTCTTTAAGTCGGAGCCACGAGAGACTTGCGAAGGACGGTGATATGTGATCATACCGTCGGATGTTGCACACGTATCTGACGCACATATTCTGAGCTCGCTGTAACTTGACTGACAATTCAGAACTTAGGTCACTTAACAAAACGTCACAATAATCGAAGTGCGGCATTACTAGGGTTTACACTAGGGTAAGTTTTAGTTGCTGGGGCAAGAAGTTTCTCAAGCGACTCAAACAGTGAATGGAGGAACAGATTTTTTTTATCGTTTCTTTAACTTGAAAATTCCAACTTAGATTATTATCAAAAAAGAAGCCGAGATTTTTTACGACAGATGAATAAGGGATTAGCGTGTTGTTAAGGGTAACAACTGAAAGATTATTGTTATTAAGGGAGTTAACTAAACGCTTATGTCCAATAATTGCTTATGTCCAATAATTGGGAATTGCTTTGCAGTAGTTATAACTTATATACGAAACCCCTTGTTTAAGCGTTGTATATAGTGAAAAAATTGCCGCCCCTCTAACAGCTGTTCATATCGACTGTAATTTTGTGATTGTAATCACAGAAAAATAAACCAAAGAGCATAGAATAATTTATTTAATTTATTTACTTATTTTTCATTTAAATTTAAATATACAGAATAAAAAATATAATTACAAACAAACAAGAGAAATAGAAATAAAATAATAAAAATAATACAAACAATATAAAACAGTAGTATTAACAAAATTTGTAACCGAATGAGCAGCGCTCGTGGTCGGTCGCAGTTCAGATATAATATTAATAGGCCTATAGGAGAATATAAATTAAATTAAAATAGGAAAATAGAATTAAAATTAAGTTACAGAAATTATATAATAAAATATTAATATAAGAGAAATATAGAAAATAAATAATAATAAAAATAAATAAGTAAAATAAAATAGGAACTAAAATTTAAAATTACAGCGGCAATGGAATTATATAATATAATATTAACACTGGAGAAGAATAATATCGCACGTGAAAAGTAGGAAAAGTAGTAATTAGAATAATATTGCTGTAGCTCGTACTCTTTGACCAAAATATAGAGCCAGTTGTACTATCGATACTTAACATGGCACACTGGAGCGCGCTAACGGATTCAATAGAGAACCTCAGATATTCTATTACCGTAAAACGAGTGACTTGATACGCTGGGGGGACTTGATACGTTTTGTATGTAGATGTTTCGGAACCAAAACATCAACCTACAAAACGTATAAAGTCCTCCCAACATATCTAGTCACCCCGTTTTATACGCTGGGAGACTTGATACGTTTTTTAGGTTGATGTTTCGTTTCGAAAAAACGAGCTACTATTGTATAGGACAGTTAAACGTCTGGATATAGAGCTTTTATTAGTAAGACCGACAATGTATTACTCAGTCATATTTTGCATTTATCGTTAGTATCAAAAAAAGTTCGGCCCTGCATGTAACATTTTAGGAATAATTCACAGTTACCCAATATCTATATCAGAGTGCTGCATTAAAGTTAAATGGCTCGCTTGAACTCGGTCGAGTGTCGCACCCTCGAGTGAGATACGATCGGTCGTGATACGCTCGTAATAAGTAGAAGCACAGTACAAGGTCATCTTACCGACATGTCTTATCTTGTATGGAAGGCGACAGATAAGATACACATATGTTTTGCTCACACGGTAAAAATAAGCTTTATTTTCTGCGTTTATGACAAACGTTTAATGGAACAGTCAATGGAACGTACCAAAACAGGAACATGAAGTTATAAATAAAATAGTATGAAAAACTTCGATATACAGTTATTATTGCTAATTAATAATTATTCAATATTTGATTTACCACATATATAATATGATAGGTCCATACATAGTGTTCCGCCTATATACTGCGACAATGTAGAAACGTTTTACAAAATATGATTGATATAGCAGTAAATTAATAACAACATTAGTACAGAGATAACGTCACAGAAAATATTATAAAACGAATAATCATGCTGCACAACTGTTACAGACGCAAAGATTGATACATTAATTATTTATTAGAGTATATTATTATTGTTATTATTATTATTATTATTATTATTATTATTATTATTATTATTATTACTACTACTAGAAAACTTGATACAGTTCTTGTAGTATCGTGATTGTGTTCTCCGTCTATAATAATTGAAGAGTTCGCGGGAAAAACGATGAATGTCACAGTTTTGTTAAGGTTGATGTCATTATCTAATTCAATGGATCACTGCGAAATTTAATGTTGTTCTTATGAAAAATGGTAAAAAGGAGAATTATCACCACGAATACAGTAATCCTTTCCTTTATTTTCTATAGAAACAGCACTACAGCTTGCAGTTATAGACTCAATTAGATCATTATCTAATCCTTAACAGAAATGTGACATTCCTTGTTTTTCCCGCGAACTCTTCAATTACATTTACATCCAATAACATCTGTCAGATGTGGCAAAAACAAAATTACTCCTGTGTGGGGGGAGAAACATTTACCTACAACATTTATATTATATTTTAAAGCAAGTTTTGTAGTTGTACTATGGAGAGGTTAGTTAAACACTGCAAAGTTTTGAAATGATAAACATCTATGATGATACTACACAGTTCATCACTGTAACAAGAACGAATGTCTAACGCTCGGCTTATACCGTTCGAGGATTTATCGCTCGTGACAATTTTACCCATCATGCCAGTGCGCTACCTATCGGATTATGCTATGAACTACTTGGCGATCGAACGAAAACATCCGATGCAGACCTCTGGTGTATATACGTCCACGTTTGGAGTTTGCTTTTATTTTCGCTTTAATTATATGAAAATTTACGTAAAGGGTCATGATTATTAATTATTTCATGGTTGTTTTAAAATGATGTATGATCCGTGCCTTTGTAGATCGGTTCCGAACTCCAACGTACGATTGAAACCCCTTGACTTAAAATTCCCTGTACGGGGTTGCTCGCTACTTGAGTTCCTCAGATCCAGTATTTCAAATCTAAATCTCCCCTCTGCCCCTCTCGTCCACCCACACTATTTGCTCTCCACTCAGATCCAGCAGCCACAGTCGATATGGACATCTTAATATGATTACGTTTGCCTATGGCGTTTTGATTACATTTAGGTGTCGCCCCAATGTACGGCAATAATTGAATCAATTCGCTGCTCTAGCCTTCATAAAGTGTTTATTCATACCAGAGATTGCAACAATTTTTTTGCCAAGACTCCCTAACCTGTTTTTTTTTTCTCACAACATTGATTAATCATTGTGTCTATTCTACCATGTTAGCTTTTAAAGCTATCTTTTTTTTTTTTTTTTTTTTTTTTTTTTAGTTCTATCAGCACTGAAGGTTATGAGATATTGTAGACTTTATTAGTACCAGGTTTATGGTGGGATTATGTCCTAATGATCTAGGATAGTGATTCCCAAACTGAGAGGGTTGTTTAAAGAGCTGAAGAGATAATCTACACTAATAATAAATCTGTAGCCGAAATTTTTCTGGTAATTTTCGATTTTCCAAAAATAGCTGGTCCTAACATATATAATTAACCACCCTGAAACCGAAAATCGCTTTTTTGAAATTTTTGTTTGTATATCTGTCTGTATGTTTGTTACCTTTTCACGCGATAATGGCTGAACAGATTTCGATGAAAATTGGAATATAAATTAAGTTCGTTGTAACTTAGATTTTAGGCTATATGGCATTCAAAATACATTATTTAAAACGGGGCTTATAAGGGGGCCTGAATTAAATAAATCGAAATAATTCGCTTATTATTGATTATTATTATTATTATTATTATTATTATTATTATTATTATTATTATTATTATTATTATTATTATTATTATTATTATTATTATTATTGATTTTTGTGAAAAATGTTACATAACAAAAGGTTCTTTAAAATAATTTGCGATAAGTTTTATTCCTTGGAAATTTTTGATAGGACTGATATTTAATGAGATAAATGAGTTTTAAAATTAAAATAAGTGCCATATAAGGCCGTGTAATGAATTAAATAAACAAATGACTTCGTCTATAAGGGACCTTGGGCAGCAACAATCGAAAGCTATGAAAGATAGCCTATAGAGAATGTTTCTGTGTTTGTATGAAGTAATATCGGAAGCTAAATTAACCGATTTGTATAATTAATTATTATTTCACCATTGGAAAGTGTAGTTTCTCTAGATGGACATAAGCTATAATGTTATTACAGTAACTTCTGATATGATATAATATAATATAATATAATATAATATGCAATATTATATAATATAATTTAAGTTATTTGAAGGGTTCACAACTATAGTGGGCCAAGCGCCATTTACTGAATACGTAGAAAACAAGGGTTAAAATTAAGTTATTACCATAATTCAATGGAAACCTATAACAAGTAAAATAAAATATACACATTAAATCTAAATGACGTCAATCTTCATTAAACTATGGTTGCATGTAATAAAAATTAAGAAAGAGGTTAAAGGAATTGTTATTGCACCAAATGAGTGTCTCTGGACCAAAATGATCGCATTTTAATTATTTGGATGCAATTTAAATTAAGTAACATATTAAACGATTTATCCTTCTATCAAACACGAATGTTTCCTGGATCAAACGTCCTATTTTAATTATGTAATTACTTTATATTTATTTCTAACGGGTGCAGCGGAGCGCACGGGTACGGCTAGTTTACAAAATAAAACAAAAAATACACCCTATTAACATACACTTACTCTGTATTCAGAAACATAAACAATATTTAATATACATACATATATGTGTTCTCCATGTGGGCAGGTCTTTCACTGCAAACCCAGCATTCTCCAATCTTTACTATTTTCTGCCATCTTATTAGTCTCAGCATATGATCCATTTATCTTAATGTCGTCTATCATCTTATATTTTCTTCTGCCCCAAACTCTTCTCCCGTTCACCATTCCTTCCATTGCATCCTTCAGTAGAAAGTTTCCCCTCAGCTAGTGACCCAACCAATTCATTTTTCTCTCTCTGACCAGTTTCACTATCATTCTCTTTTCACCCACTCTTTCCAACACAACTTCATTTCTTATTCTGTCTGTCCACTTCACACGCTCCATTGTTCTCCATATCCACATTTCAAATGCTTCGATTCGTTTCTCTTCACTTCGTCGTAATGTCCATGTTCTTGCTCCATGCAGTGCCACACTCTACACAAAGCACTTCACTAGTCTCTTCCTTGGTTCTTTTTCCAGAGGTTCGCAGAAGAATCTCCTTTTTCAATTAAACGCTTCCTTTGCCATTGCTTTCCTCCTTTTGACTTCATGGCAGCAGCTCATGTTACTGTTTATACTTGTAGTGCATCTCAAGTATTTGAAGCTGTTCACTTGGTCTACTACCTCATTTAGAATTCGCAAGTTTACCTTCTTTATTTTTCTTGGGACACCATATCTTCGTCTTGTCTGCATTTATCTTCATTCCATACTGCTCACAGCTATATATTTTCATGATTGGCTAATTAATATTAACCCGGCAAACTCATAATCAGACTCACATTCATACAAATTTCCGGACTCTAGACACTCAGGGAATTTTTCTTCTTCAAGAAAAATTCACTGAGAGAGTCGAGCTCGGGAATCGAACCCGGGAACTCTGGAAGCCAGCATGCTGACCAACGGACCATGGAGGCAGTCTTTCAGAACTAGTGAGATTCTTGCTTCTTCCTGTTCCTTCTTTTGTTTTTTTTGGGTGTGCGTTTATGTTTGGTAGTATGGAGTCAAATAGTGAAATAGTGTGTTGAAATTTATTTATGTATTGAGTAGGCCCTATGTGTTGTGAGTGTGTTTTTTGTGTCTATAGCCTATATTTCGTACTGTTTCATTGTATTGTCTGGTTTTTCTTTTAAATGTGTAGAATTTCCATATCTGTTTCCATGTTGCTGTATCTGTGGTTGGTGTTCGTGATGTGATCTGTGTAGGTGAAGGTTTTGTGATTTAGTAATGGCTGTGATGTGTTCTTTGTGTCGTGCTTCAAATGATCTCCCAGTTTTTCCAATGTGGAAGTTGTTGAAGAAACCGGATGAAGCGAGGGCCTCACTAGTCCTGAAGATGATTGACATGAAGTCGAATCCATTCAACTAATATAATATGCCACTTAATTTTAATTTTAACACTAGAAAGTTATTATAACTAAATTTTCAATTCCACTATCACACCGAGAATCGAACCCGGGTATGATTGGTTTCTATAACTTTAAAGAGGAGGACAAAAATAAATATTATTATTATATCGTCTCTTGCAGGTTAATATATCAAAGAATACTCTCTCTCTTAACTCTTCAATATACTTCAAACGTCTAACCCTAGCTACCTAGCTCCTCGTTTTCAACATTTGTCCTCATATCACGAAATAGATACTCGCTCACAACACCATATCACACTCTCCGTTCCTAAATACAGAACATCCTTCTACTCTTCATCTTTCACCGTCTCTGCAGCTCATCTCTGGAACTCTCTTCCACAACTTGTCAGAGATTGTCGGATATTTCTAGTTTCAAAAATAAACTAAAATTGCACTTTTTCAATTCAGATTCCTTTCAGTGATAAGCCCTTTTCTCTGCGATAGTTTTGTAAAAATATAGGCTATATATTTCTTTTCCTTCCTTTCCCCCTTTTGTTCTCTTTATCAGCTGATGAATTTATTATCATAGCCTTTTATTGTGAATTTTATTTAATTTTTTTTCTGTTTTATTATTATTTTATCAAATTCTATTTTGTTATATTCTTCCTTACGTTTTCCATATTAACCATTTTTACTAAATGATTTGCTTTTGCTGTATTCCAATGTATTTTACTTTCTTTTTTCTATTATGGTATTATTTTCATGTTGTATAGTGTCGATTTTATTATGCTATTATTATTGTTATTATTATTTTATTTTTTTGTAATATGTTAGTATTCTGTTCTTTAACTTTTTGTTAAATTTTAACTGCTTGTGTACTTTGTGTTTGAGAATAAGTTTCTTAGGAAAATATTTGGGGCTAAGAGGGATGAAGTTACAGGAGAATGGAGAAAGTTACACAACGCAGAGCTGCACGCATTGTATACTTCACCTGACATAATTAGGAACATTATATCCAGACGTTTGAGATGGGCAGGACATGTAGCACGTATGGACGAATCCAGAAATGCATAGAGTGTTAATTAGGAGGCCTGAGGGAAAAAGACCTTTAGGGAAGCCGAGACGTAGGTGGGAAGATAATATTAAAATGGATTTGAGGGAGGTGGGATATGATGATAGAGACTGGATTAATCTTACTCAGGATAGGGACCAATGGCGGGCTTTTGTGAGGTCGGCAATGAACATCCTGGTTCCTTAAAAGCCAGTAAGTAAGTAAGTATACTTTGTGACCTGGTAGAGTGTAAAAGAAGGCCCTATGGCCTTAACTCTACCAGTATAAATAAATAATAATAATAATAATAATAATTATTATTATTATTATTATTATTATTATTATCATTATTGTTAATACTCAGATTTAGCTCAGAAGATTGTAGCTATAGAATGAAATGAGAAGACCAAAATACTTCCAGGAAGCCTACCACACAATTATTACTTTTATCAGAAATCTCCCACAGATTACTTGGAATTGCATGTCTCGTCAGAAGTTTCCAGCTAATCTAACTTACTTCTAAGCAAGGAAAAGACACATTGAAAATATATAGAAATAATAAATTATCTTTCAGGAAATGATGTCTCGTGATGGTTGATGATATGAAATACCAAAAGTTTTTCAATTCTCTTTCCAATCACTTAAGTTTTTGTGAAGTGTGATTGGATTCCATGTGACAATTTCAACCCTCCCTGCCCCAAGAGTGAAGAAGTTATATTCTGAAGTTGTCTCAGTGGTATGATGTTCTCGAGATAAACTTTGCCTCCTCACAGCATGTGTGTGCTGCGGAATGTTTAGCAGGAGGAACATTCTTACGAGTACTCTAGAACCAATATTAATATACTGCAATATTGAATTCTGTACTGAACGTTAATATGCATCCGATTACCGCCTCTTAATCCATAGCAAGGTTTTAATAACTAGATCACTATGCAGAATCTTATTTAAGCGCTCCATACTTAAAGTACTTTCATACTTGGTCTTAATTGCAATTACAATCTTCAATAACATCTTCTCTATACAAGTCTCAAGAGCTAGAATATTCAAGATTATTGAGTAATTAATTTCTGCATGATTGCATTGTTAAAGATTAATATTACCATCAGCTCAAAAAGACAGTCTCGTGTTTGCTGAAGTTTTATTGTAACCGTTCACATTACAACATTTTACTGTGCATTATGTATTCAATACTATGAACTAGAAATGAACAAAACTAACTGCCGCTCTCGCTCGCTATGTTCGTTGCATTTGTCTTTCAATCTCGTCTCGTCATTCTCGTGCGCTTCGAGTCTCGCTCATCATTCTCGAAATAGCGTTTGGTCGGCGTGGAAAGATTTCGTAACTTTGAATAACATACATCATTGAAATAAATAACATTATAAATGTTTAAATGAGACACAAAGACAAAACAGAACAGTATCTTAGTTATCAAAAAATTCTGCTTCTATTATCATATTACCTATGTTATATAAATAGAAAAAAAAATTTCAAATAAATTTGCATTTCTGAGAAACATAAAACAAAACGTTAATATCTTTTTACTTGAGATTGCACACTTGGTCTCAAACATATGAAAAGAAAGTTCCTAGCCTTTTAATAAGGGCCTAGTAATTAAACAAAGATTGGGGAACGGATTATTATACACTGAAAGGTAGAGATGATGTTTCAAATAGGCTACTTGATTGTTTATACATACATAACAGTTGCCAACGTAGAAAAAAGTTCAGTCAGGTATAAACAACTGTGGCGATTCAAGGCTGCTTGATGTTCGGGACTTCGGCAGTGATCAATCTCGACTTCTCGAAACACTCACGAGCAGTCCTTACGTCAACGACGTGCGGATACAACATTATCATGAATGAATTTATGAATGAATGACTGAATGAATGAAGTACATTTATTGATACACAATTATACAAACTCATGTACACAGGATCCTTCGCACAAGCCCGTACGGCCATTCGTGATATAACTATGCACAGCTTGAATCTTCAAAGAAAATAAAAATAGTACTACTAATAATAATATAGTAAAAGAGCAGTTATTATTATTACTACCGTTATCATTATCACAATTACAACTAATCTAACTTCAGACCAAATTTCACAAAAAAAATAAAAATAAAATAAATATAAGATATTAAAGAAAAAATACAGTGAAACACACACACACACACACACACACACATATATATATATATAGGGTGTTTAAAAAATACGGGGCATAATTTCAGGTATGTATTTCCCACATGTAGACAATCAAAATAGTTCATTACAACATGTGTCCGGAAATGCTTTATTTCCGAGTTATGGCCTTCACAACATTGAAATTCACCGGAAAGTTTTTCTTTCCGCGGGTCGTTGTCATTACAGAAGATGTTCAAAATGTCCACCTCCTGCTCGAATACAGACCTCACATCGATGTCTCATTGACCTGCGAACACGATCCCAAACTCCAGGAGTATTGCGTATGTCCTCAGATATGATAAGGATACAATTGATACTCTTTCAACAGTCTCCAGACAGTCGTATGAGGAACATTGACTTGCAACGCTACCCTTCGTGTGCTGATAGAAGGAGTCATGTTCACAGCCTCCAGAATCTCCTCCTGTACTTCTGGAGTTGTAGATCTTGGTCGTTCCCTTCTCAAACCAGGAGAGTTAAATTTTCCATACTCGCACAGACGGTAATGGAGACGTACAAATGTCTTCCGATCTGGACATTGTCGCTGTGGGTACCTCTCCAGGTACAAACGACGAGCCAGCGCAGCATTGCCGTCCGCCTTACCGTACATGAAGTGTATCTCTGCCAGCTCTTGATTTGAATACATGTCGCACAGTCTAACGCCTACACAACACTGAATGTAACCTTCGCCTCGGAATGAACTGTCAGAGTGCCCTCTTAATGTCTCCTTTGACGGCAACGACCTGCGGAAAGAAAAACGTTCCGGTGAATTTCAATGTTGTGAAGGCTATAACTCGGAAATGAAGCATTTCCGGACACATGTTGTAATGAACTATTTTGATTGTCTACATGTGGGAAATACATACCTGAAATTATGCCCCGTATTTTTTAAACATTCTGTGTGTGTATATATATAGGCCCTATATATATATATATATATATATATATATATATATATATATATATATATATATATATATATATATATATATATATAAACAATTCAAGTAAATTTCTTATTCAAACTGCAATAAATAATCCAAGTAATAAATATAAAGATAAAACATAAAAAACATATACACACGATAAAAAAATAGAAAAAACACACAATAAATACAAAAAGAACATTATCCCCTGTTTATCTCATTCGCTCAGTGTCAATACTACTCATTACAACACTAACAAATAACTCTTCTTCTTATTTCCTCGACCCCCTCCCCATCAGCCGCATATATGTTATAATATTGCTACTCATTGCTGCGAGCGACTGAAAAAACACGCATAATACCCACATCTCAAACAATTTACCGTCTTGAACACTGCATTACAAATGGACATATTCCGTCATTTTAACCTTCTAGGTTTTTTTTATATTTTTAAACTTAATTTATTTTTATCTTTAACCATTGGCACAAAATTTATGTGTCACACAACACGATATTAATTTAAGTGTGGCCTTTTTACTTTATTGTTATTATTTTTACCTGCTTATTTTAACTAATTACAATGTATGATGCTCTAACTTACAGCCACACTTAAGCTTTTTTAAAATGAGCATGCGTGGTTTGTAATCCGTATATGTGTTCACTCATTGTAATGCTATCACATGTGTTCAATTTGTTTTGTTTGCTTTATTATATCACCTCAAGATGGCTTTTGTACAAGTCGAAAATATTCGTGAAACATAATATAATGTATTACATATTTATTATGAGGTCTCGCCCACCTCATTGTATATTACACGACTACTCTGAAGTAGCCAATGTGTATTATTACTATTTAATACGAGAAAAATTCGTACTGGCACCAAGAATCGAATCCAGGACCCGTGTCCCGGCATAGCTCAGTTGGAAACAGCGCTCAGCGCGCAGAGCTGAGAGGTCCTGGGTTTGATTCCCGGTGCCGATACGAATTTTTCTCGTATTAAATAGTAATAATACACATTGGCTACTTCAGAGTAGTCGTCTAATATTCAATGAGGTGGGCGAGACCTCATAATGAATATGTGATGTATTAATTGTTAGCAATTTTCACAAACTGATGTTGAATATGGCCACAAAGTCATTTAAATATGCGCTCCTGCATATATGACGTGTATGCTCTCAAATGCAGTTAGTAAGGCCGTAAAAAGCATTACGAGAGGGGTTCGGCCGGCGCCGTGGATCGTGTCCCGGCACAGCTCAGTTGGAAAGAGCGCTCAGCGCGCAGAGCTGAGAGGTCCTGGATTCGATTCCCGGTGCTGGTACGAATTTTTCTCGTATTAAATAGTAATAATAATGTAATGTGATTTGTGAGATAACTTATATAATTTAATGTGAAGTAACAGAATTCATTCTGTACTTACACTTCGATAAGTTGCTGACTGAAAATTTTACAACTATTTTATATCTATTAGAAAAATTACAGCAAAAGATTAATTTTTTTGTGCCACAAAAGCCCCACTTGACCCTAAACGTTCCCCGCTGTAACAACTGAAGTTTCCTTGCTTACGTTACCACTTACATCAAACTATTTTAACATTTCATTGTGTTACTTTAGTCAGCGTAATATTTGCTAGTTTCCAACTTTCAATAATGTTGCATGCGATTGTTAAAACGAATTCATGCACAGCAGTTGGCTTTACCTCTCGTAGAACAATTTTAAAACAGAGCAGTAATGGATCTGTGAGGCTGCATCATTTAAAGCTCAACCTAAAATACGACCAACCCTCCAGTATGCCTGGAAGACATCAATTCCGGCACAACGGAAAATACGATAAATGTTTAGTAATGGTTGTGTATAGTGACACAGCCCTAGGCTGTAATGCTGAAACACATAAACTCAGAGCCAAAAATATTGAATTTATCACTTCCCACTCAATCCTGTGTATTAAAGATTCAAGATGCAATGAGCTGTTGTCATTTTCGCATTCTAGCCTTGGGCCAGTAGTAAGCTATACAATATAAAACATACTTCAAGCGAGTCTATCGTTATATACAGTATTTATAATTCCGCGTAAGCAAGAAAAACTACGCTATGTGTTTGACAGATAGCTTTAATATTTTCTTCTCAGTTCCGTTATATTTCCTTTGCTACGTAAATATATTAAGCTTTGTTGTAGTAATTACTGTACATAGTTATTTCAAAATTGTTTAAATATGTTTATGCTCGACCATGCCGAAACGTAGTAATTATACACCTGGTAGCAGATCTTTAATGCATGTCATTAAAGTACACCTACTTATTAAAGGTCAGGTCTTTCAGCCAATGACGACTCAGGTTACAACTGTTCAGCCAATGACAGGTCAGCTTTCTACCGTTATAAAACCGCAAGTATCGATTATTCTCGGATATGCAATCGAAAGAGAATTAGCGAAAAGTCACGGAGGCTGGAAATCCAATACTGTCGCAGAAGGTTATGTTTTAATTGTAAATAATATTCAAATAAATTCAATTTGTCATCTCGTTTTTCAATGTCTAATTTAATTTTAATGTTATCTCTGTAGGTTCTTATGGCCTAGCAAGGTCAATGTGGATATCTGTTCCTCGGAAAAAATCAATACTTTCGCGTCTGCGCACATCTCACAACATACGGAACATTGCTGAAGGTCAGATACAATTAAAATTAATAATATCAAGTTAGGACTATGGTCGAGCATAAAAAGTCGTATGAAACTAGCCTATAATGGTAATTAAGAAGCTCGTATGAAAATTATGAAACTCTCTTGTGCTCATTTCATAAATATCTATACTCACTTCTTAATTACCTTCATTATAGGCTCGTTGCATAATGTACTATAAAGCAATTAAGTGAAGATGTTTACTCATTTCCCCAAGGATAACATTTGTACATTTTTTTACAAGTAGTAATACATTCAATTAAATTATAATTGTTTATCAATTTCCTTTATTTTTAATAAAAGAGTTGTTGCACTTATAATGAACGTTTTGCGGCATATGACAGACAATTCATAAAAACAAATATAATGATAAAATATGTCCTAAATGTTTGTTTCCCTGGAAGGAGTTTATACAGGGTGATTCACGAGGATTTACCGTCTATGTAGAGCTTATTTCCGAAGACATTCTGAGCAAAAAAAGTCACATAAACATGTGTCCTAATGTCAATATTTTCAGAGTTACACTAATTTGAAGTTCTCAGTAAAATACCTTTGTTCTTTACTTTTAAGAATAAACAGAATATTACATATAGAGAATGAACTATTCAGAAGTATCATTTCTTTGATTCGCTAGTGTTCTCAAGCTAAAAATGTGTTATTAATTGCTTTGTACAGATTTTATTTTTCAATTTTTGACTAAAATTGACATTATTATTACGCACTTATCACAAAAATTGTTACAAATCATACGATTTTAGGAACTTCATTCTTTACAGTTTATTTATTTATTTATTCATGTTTTAATTACTTATTTATTTACTTATTTATTTATGATCTTATTTACATATTTATTTATCTATTTATTTATTTGTTTCTTTATTTATTCATTTATTTATATTTATTTATTTACTTATTTATTATTGGTTTATTTATTTATTGACGTATTTATTTATTTACTTATTTATTTATTTACTTATTTATTTATTTAATTATCTATTTATTTATTTTTATTGATTGATTTATTTATTTATCATTTATTTATTTATTTATTCATCTATTTATTTATTTAGTTATTTATTTATTTATTCCTTCATCTATTTATTTATTTATTTATTCATTCATTCATTCATTCATTCATTCATTCATTCATTCATTCATTCATTCATTCAGTCATTCAATCATTTATTTATATTTTTATTTATTTATTTAGTTATTTATTTATTCATCTATTTACTTATTTATTTAGTTATTTATTTATTTATTCACTTATTTATTCATTCATTCAGTAATTCATTCATTCAGTCATTTATTTATTTATTTATTTATTCATTCATTTATACATTCATTCATTCATTCATTCATTCATTCATTCATTCATTCATTCATTCAATCAATCATTTATTTATTTTTTTATTTATTTATGTATCTATCTATCTATCTATCTATCTATCTATCTATCTATCTATCTATCTATCTATCTATCTATCTATCTGTCTGTCTGTCTGTCTGTCTGTCTGTCTGTCTGTCTGTCTGTCTGTCTGTCTGTCTGTCTGTCTGTCTGTCTGTCTGTCTGTCTGTCTGTCTGTCTGTCTGTCTGTCTGTCTGTCTGTCTGTCTGTCTGTCTGTCTGTCTGTCTGTCTGTCTGTCTGTCTGTCTGTCTGTCTGTCTGTCTGTCTGTCTGTCTGTCTGTCTGTCTATCTATCTATCTATCTATCTATCTATCTATCTATCTATCTATCTATCTATCTATCTATCTATCTATCTATCTATCTATCTATCTATCTATCTATCTATCTATCTATCTATCTATCTATCTATCTATCTATCTATCTAACTGTCTGTCTGTCTGTCTGTCTGTCTATTTATTTATTTATTTATTTATTTATTTATTTATTTACTTTTTGAAGTTACTGTAATTGAAGACCTTCCATCTGATGCAATAATTCCTTTCTGAAAACCGAATTTTGACCACAAAATGTTATCATTGTCCAACATCCTCTCTTTTCAGCACAACACTTGAAATAAAATGCCACCTCTTAGCCAGTCAGCTGATATCTCAAGATTTCGTTCACGTTTCTAAACGGAAATGTAGATCCTTATTGTCCAGCTAACACCCCCATCGGAGAATTGCCAAGACACGACGATGTCCGTGATGATACTTTATTAGTCACGGGTTTGTTTTCCCGTTACACTGAGATTGTTTTCTTTCTCCGCTCCATATACTTACACTAACATTATTCTCAATTTGAAAGCATGCTCTCTCTCCGTTCTCTGGACATCGGCTGGAATATTATCTTCATTTCTAGCAACTGTGATAGTGTTTGGAATCCTATTCTGCTAGAGAATAGAGCGTGGCAAAATGTTGATTTTCGAATAAACCGAACACAACATAAACGAAGGTATTCTGGAGACCGCCTGTGCTTTTATTGCTGATTCCCTTCGATAGAGCATTCCAACCTAAATAAGCCGCTATGCAAGCAAAGGGAGGGCGGAGGGAGGGAGCTTTAATATTAGACCCCAAGTAAAATTAACGGAATTTGATTATAGCACCCCTATACTGTTCAGCTTAACCTTAACCCATTAAGTTAACGAGGCACTAATAACAAAAACAGCAGCGCGCTGCATATTAAGACAGAGTTGGCTGCTACTGCCGCTCGCTCTGGTGGACGAGTCCCACATTAATTAACAGCGGTGGTTGAGCTCTATATAACAAGTATGAGGCCTGAAGCAGACTGTCTTTAATAGGCTTTCGGCGATAATTAGACATTTACTTTGCCCCCGGTATTGTAAATACTATTGTTAACAAAGGAATGCGCGTCTCCTGATAATATTTCGTTGGTGTGGTTCGGGAAGATTGGAATAATTCGAACTCCACGGATTAACATTCCGCCTGTCTTGAACTAGCTGAGACACTCATCAATCAGACACCCACCACGTAATCTTGTTACACTCACATCAGATTCAAACGTGCTTGACAGATATTTAATTAGGGAAGTCTCTCATCTTAGCTGTTGGTACAAATTGAATATTCTTCATTCTGCAATTTATATTTGTCAATTAAAGAATTAACGAATACGAAATTTACTGCTATTTGGAATCAAATTAACCGGCAGTAAAAAGAGAGAATGCAAGAATGAGATCTTGTAAACGTCTCCAATTCTAGACCACAGTCTTCTTGAATAGTACTTTATGCAACGAGCCTATAATGATAGTAATTAAGACGCGAGGATGTTTATGAAACGAGCGCAAGCGAGTTTCATAATTTTCATACGTGCGTCTTAATTACCATTATAGGCAAGTTTCATACGACTTTTTATTCTCGACCATATTTCTAACTTGAAATTATTCATAAGTTTTCATGTTATTCTTATGTCTGACCTTGTGCAATCTCGTAAATTGTGAGATGTGCGCAGAAGCAAAAGTATTGATTTTTTCCGGGCAACGAATGTCGACGACCTTGATATAATCTAGAAACTAAGATAAACGTTAAACTTGATATAACCTTGAAATTGAATTCGACATTGAAAAACGAGATGACAAATTGAATTTATTTGAATATTATTTACAATTAACGCTAACCATTATAGTAACAGAACATAACCTTCTGCGACAGTATTAGATATCCAGCGTGCGTGACGTTTTGCTAGTTGTCTTTCAATTGCATATCCGAGAATAATCGAAAACCTGAACTTTAATGAATAGGTGTATAATTACTACATTTCGGCATGGTCGAGCATAAACTTTGTTATCAAACCAAGTATTTTTCCTATTGCTAAATTTTGAATAAACCGCGTATTTCATACGTAACTGGACACTCGAAAAAATTACTAATTTTTACACTTTTTGGCTGTGTTGTAAAACTCTCCTAGCTAGTACCTTTCTCGCAGCTGTACACTCGATTCAGTTACGCGTTTTCCCACTAGAAGTCTATACTTTTCTATGTAGATATGAATGAAATTATCGCTATAAAATTTAAAAATTAGGGTTAGCGTAAAAATACCATAGATTATGATAAATTGCTATGAACTTACACTCACGCTAATTATAGCTCAATTCTCAACATGTCTGCCACCCCGAAGAATGCACAAATGCAATCGGCGGGCCATCTCCTCGTGCACTCTCGAGAGAATTTAAGGAGTAACCATCTGCATCGTGTACACAATCCTTTCCATCAATTCTCAGATGGTGCGAGGTTTATCTGCAAACACATAATCCTTATAGCCAGTGCCAGCGTTTTTGGCGCATGTTCTTGAGTAAAAAGCCAGTCAGTGAGCACTTGTTGCTTGTGCAGCTGAGAACGATACCACCCAACACGTCACGTCAGCAATCTGCCAATCACAGTTGCCAGTCTTATTGTTCACTGTCTGCCTCAAAGGCAAGACACTCGCCCTTTGCGTTTCTGGGGTGTGTCCTTGAGTACACTGACCAGTCAGTGGCTCTGTTGCCGTTTCGGCTGAGAATGGTACCACCTCCTAAACAGACGTTACGTCAGCAATCTGCCAATCATGGTTGTCAGCTTTCTCGTTCAGATTGTGGCAAAGATAAGATACTCGCTCTCAAGGTTTCCATGCCTTATTTCATGCGCCAGAAACAGTGGCTTTGGTTATAACAAATCTCCTTAAAAATAAATCCAGGAGAGTTAAGTCTGGAGATCGTGGCGGCCAAGCAATTGGAAATACTTGGACAAGAAAGGTTCAAAAATTCTGTGCATAATGGGAAGGAGCCGCTCATTTTTTATACCAATGCAACCACTTATGGAATAAAAATGACGCTTTCTGGTAGATACAGTTGTGACTAGACTGACTTCTAGAGGGCATACGCGTAATCAAATCGATTGTACGGCACTGGGAAAGGTTCTTACTAGTAGAGATGTAAACACAGAAAAAATTCTTAAAAATTAGTCACTATTTCGAGTGATCTTCTAAATGCAGAGTTTATTCAGATTCGAAATCTACCTATGAGAGAGAAATGGTCGAGAAATTTTGTATGGAGACCTTCATCAGAGATAGAGTATTTTTACGTGCATTATATCTAACCCAGCACTCGCTTTCTTTTTTATATCGAAATATGCACACTTGAACCCATACGATCACAACGCGACAACACGCTAGAAATTCCACTAAACACACCATCTCTGTATTCCTCATTCTTCACTGTTACTACTTTTTGTCACTGGAACTCTCTGTCGCCTGAAGTCGAGGGCTACAGATCTTTTAAATCTAAGTTAGTAAAGTATCTTATGACGAGTTGCCAAACTAACTTACTGTTATGACAAGTGTTGTAGAGTATGTTTCCACGCATTCTTTACATTTTAGATATTGTAGTGATATTCACCTTTTTATTATTTTTTATCTTTTGTTGCATCATTTTTCTTAGATTGCCTATCATGTGAGAACTTGTGTAACATTATTAAAATTTCTCTTTTTGTGTGTGTAGCTAAAAATAGAATTTATGCAATTCTAGCATTAAAACACGCCTGTTCTGACTCTATAAATCGTGCACAATTGGCTTAATTCTAACACTGGTGCCAGAAAAGATTACCTAGCAACTAGTATTCCATGACGTCATCACGGCCTTCACAACACAATTTTATATAACGTATCTGTAAGAAAAACCTTAAAAATAGTAACAAAATACATTATCTTAGAAACGATTACTTAGCAACCATCCAATATATTACGTCATATCCAGTACTCATGTCTCCACTACAACATAACATTACATTTTGTAAATTTATAATAGTATTTTTTTTACATATTTTAATGCTAGAATAGCATAAACATTGTATGTAACACATGTATAATGTTCATTATAAACACTTGTGAAAATTATTGCGCTCGCGACCCATAATTATCAAGATTATACATTATCCTACCAATATCATCCTACCATTCCCTATTACCTCCAAAAATACCAGTTAAAAGAGCTTGAAGTAATCGGACTTCTGGTTGGAGCAAGAGGTACCACTACTCTCTTCATGAAAGATGTGTTTAAGAGGCTTGGAATACCTACATCTATTATTCCGATTGTAACCTTAGCTGCATTGAAAGGATCAATTGCTCTCCTGAAGAATCACCTATATTCGAAATCAAACAAAGTTCAGTAGCATTCTTTACCTTTTTGCAACACTTACCTCTCTAAAAATAGGTATATTTCCACTAATCTCAAAAAAATTATTTGCAGCTATGTACTTGTAGGAATTTCATTGTTAAAACAAAATCAATGGTTCAATGAACTTGTAAACATTTCTGTGGTTAAGTACTCTTTGTCCCTTGTGGCAGCTCACGAATGGTGAGAAGATTTATAAATTTATAAATTTATGGAGCATAAATTTCTAATATCGTAAGCTCTATACTTCATTATATTATTATTATTATTATTATTATTATTATTATTATTATTATTATTATTATTATTATTATTATTAATAATAAAGGCAAGGCGGGTGTTTCACTCTACTTCATTCACCCGAGCGCCTCATCTAGGATAAACTAGCCGCAGCTTTAGTTTTTTTCCCCCTTCCGATTTGTCTTTACAATTGATGCATCATGGAAGCCCAAATACGTATCACCGCATGATGATAGTGATTAATGGAGCAATGTTGGTATTCAAGTGGGAGGAACTGGATCACCCCGCGAAAACTTGCTAACAAGGACCGCTTTCGTCCACCACATATTCCACGAAACGGCCAGGATTTGAAACTGGGTTACCTGTGAGGAAAGCTCGAGCCATTCGACTGACGGTGGACCACAGAAATGTATTGACAGAATGTGTTCCATCAACCGGCCACCTCGTTCTCCTGTCCTGTTGACACCATTCTATTTCTATTGGGTTTACAAGAAGGATGCTGTTTGTTTCCCATCACTGCTTGCTTCATATGATCAACGTAAGAGGATACAAGCTGCCTCACTGCATTTGTAGTCGATATGCTTGGAAATGTGTGAGATGAACTGGAATACAGATATGACAGTTTCCGGTCGCCACACGATGTATACAATGAATATCTGCAAAGTGAGTGAACTTGTATTAAAACTTGAAGATATGTCACACGGAAATTTGTTTACCGTACAGTCCTACTTCTCTTACATTCTGAGGGATGTCACGTTCATATCATTAAACAAGTGAAGTGCAAATACTGTATAAATCTGGCGTTGAAATTCTTTTTACTTTAACTGATAACTAAAGGCTGTTTTCTTAGTCCAACAACATTGGAATGAGTATTAGTATGCACGGGATATATATATATATATATATATATATATATATATATATATATATATATATATATATATTACGTCTCGTGTCCTTCAATAGATATCCTGTTCACAAACACAAGTAACGCGCAATACAGAGTCACTTTAAAACAGGTTCCTTACTCCTAAACAAGTACAGTATGCTTCAGATTAGCAATGTTTATGATATTAAGCACTACCTGTTGAAATAAAGCTGTCTGAAACAAGTGCAAAAGTACAGAAGTGAATAGAGGAATTTCGGAAGACAGTAGGTCTGTGTAAGTGGTTACATAATTGTGTGTAATTTATGTAAGGCTGACATAATATTATGTTCTAAAAGATGGTCTTTTACAAGCAGTACTGTAATTTAAAAAAAAATTATAAACCATTTGAAATTAATAGAGAGAAGTCAGTCTATCTACCTTCAAGTAGTAATTCAGTGCCAACGGACGAATTAAGCAGAGAAATGCAGGAAAAAATGATAGTGTAGGCCAACATTCAACAAAGGTGAGGACAAACGCTTAAAAAAAGTACATTAAATACAGGGGTAGTACCTGTGTTATATAGTACCGGTATTTTAAGCTACATTTTACAGCTAAGATTATCGTAATATGGGCCTAAAAATTTAATTCAGGGCAGTACCTGTTAAAATTTTACAACAAATATTATCGTAATATAGGTATAAATATTGCATTAAGACCGGTACCGGTGTTAGAGTTAAACCGATGATTGCAATTAGAATTGTACAACGAAATTCATTGTAATTTGAATTTACAAATTCTTGAACCCTATTTTACCCGGATGTACATTAGAGTTATAGTCATAGACTGATAGTATAGTTTAACGTAATATATGCATTAAAATGGTACATTTAAAATCAAAATTTTACATCGGAGACTATTGTAATATATGCTTAAACATGTTGTTAAGAGTAGTGCCCCCGATAGAATAACATCTTAAGTAAAAATTTTACATCAGACAGTATTGTGATATATGCTCCGATACAGTAACATTTTAAGTTAAAATTTTACATCAGAGACATGCTTAAACCATGTTGTTAAGAGTAGTGCCTCCGATACAGTAACATTTTAAGATAAAATTTTACATCAGAGACTATTGTAATATAAGCTTAAACAATGTTGAGAGAGAGATGGAACGGAGAAAAATTCTCTCCGGCGCCGGGATTTGAACCCGGGTTTTCAGCTCTCCGTGCTGATGCTTTAACCACTAAGCCACGCCGGATACAATCCCGACACCGTTGAGAATCGTCTCAGATTAAGCTCCATCTCTTGGGTTCCCTCCTTGTTAAGATTAGTTCCTCCGATACAGTAACATTGTAAGTTAAAATTTTACATCAGAGACATGCTTAAACAAGTTATTACGAGTAGTGCCTCCGATACAGTAACATTTTAAGTTAAAATTTTACATAATAGACTATTGTAATATATGCTTAAACATGTTTTAAGAGTAGTGCCTCCGATTTAAGTTAAAATTTTACATCATGGACTATTGTAATATATGCTTAAACATGTTGTTAAGAGTAGTGCCTCCGATACAATAACATTTTAAGATAAAATTTTACATCAGAGACTATTGTAATATATGCTTAAACATGTTGTTAAGAGTAGTACCTCCGATACAATAACATTTTAAGATAAAATTTTACATCAGACACTATTATAATATATGCTTAAACATGTTAAGAATAGTGCCTCCGATACAATAACATGTTAAGTTAAAATTTTACATCAGAGACTATTGTAATATATGTTTAAACATGTTGTTAAGAGTAGTGCCTCCGATACAGTAACATTTTAAGTTAAAATTTTACATCAGAGACTATTGTAATATATGCTTTAACATGTTGTTAAGAGTAGTGCCTCCGATACAATAACATTTTAAGTTAAAATTTTACATCAGAGACTATTGTAATATATGCTTAAACATGTTGTTAAGAGTAGTGCCTCCGATACAGTAACATTTTAAGTTAAATTTTCATCAAAGACTATTGTAATATATGCTTAAACATATTGTTACAGAAGTGCCGCCGGTACAGTAACATTTTAAGTTAAAATTTTACATCAGAGGCTATTGTAATCATGTTGTTAAGAGTAGTGTCTCGGATACAGTAACATTTTAAGTTAAAATTTTACATCAGGGACATGCTTAAACATGTTGTTAAGAGTAGTGCCTCCGATACAGTAACATTTTAAGTTAAAACTTTACATCAGAAACTATTGTAATATATGCTTAAACATGTTGTTGAGAGTAGTGCCTCCGATACAGTAACATGTTACGTTAAAATTTTACATCGGAGACTATTGTAATATATGCTTAAACATGTTGTTAAAAGTAGTACCTCCGATACAGTAACATTTTAAGTTAAAATTTTACACCAGAGACTATTGTAATATATGTTTAAACATGTTGTTACGATTAGTGCATCCGATAGAGTAACATTTTAAGTTAAAATTTTACATCAGGGTATTGCAATATATGCTTAAACATGTTGTTATGAGAATTGCCTCCGATACAGTAACATGTTAAGTTAAAATTTTACATCGGAGACATGCTTAAACATGTTAAGAGTAGTGCCTACGATACAGTAACATTTTAATTTAAAACTTTACATCAGAGATATGGTTAAACATGTTATTAAGAGTCGTGCCTCAGATACAGTAACATTTTAAGTTAAAATTTTATATCAGGGATATGTTTAAACATGTTGTTAAGAGTCGTGCCTCAGATACAGTAACATTTTAAGTTAAAATTTTGCATCAGAGTCAAGCTTAAACATGTTGTTAAGAGTAGTGCCTCCGATACAGTAACATTTTAAGTTAAAATTTTACATCAGGGACTATTGTAATATAAGCTTAAACCATGTTGTTAAGAATAGTGCCGCCGATACAGTAACATTTTCATTTAAAATTGTACATCAGAGATTGTTTTTATATAGTCCTAAACATTTTGTTAAGAATAGTGCTTGTGAAAGAGGAACATATTAATTTTAAGGTTCACAGCAAAGACTATGTTTATTCGTTTGTAACACACAACACAGCCCTACTCTTGAAATCATTCTTTAATGTGCGTACTATGGCTGTTGTCCTTGATGCGGAAGTTGTCTGTTTATACTCGGACAGCGCCGCGTGTTACTACTCTTCGTCATCATTTGGCTCATTGCACAAACTCCGAGCTAATTTAACTTCAAAGAGTAGTGGCTAAGGTTACGGTCTCTACTCGTAACTTTCAAATTTCAATAGTGAAGGAAGTTTTAGGGTCCCATTCATTTTGAGTACTCGTTATTTAATATATTGTGTAAACATTTTACCACAATGCAGTAATTTGTATAGAAAAGTTAAAGCCAAATTTGTATAGTACCTTTTTCTTTAAATCGTATAATAATGTAAAAGTTAGAATAACTTTATTGCTTTATTCATGTGTAGTATACTTTCATTATTATTACGTACAGTGCTTCATTAAGTAATGTTCATTATGTGCCAGCTATTATACAGAGTGTCCATAAAATAAGTAACTATTTTCATGAAAACGATATAGCTCATGATATTTGTATTCATAAGACGATTGTACACTACAAACTCATACATAGTCATTTGTTTCTTTCGACATGTCGTCCATTGATGTCCCTGCACAATTTCCATCTGGACACGGTTTCAAGGAATGCATTTCGCAGAAACTGTGGTGTGATTAATGACACTGCATCACGAATTCTTTGCTTCAGTTCATCAACGTTAGACACTTCTTGTGTAGAACTTGGATTTAACAAATTCTCATACAAAAAAGTCTAATGGGATGAGGTCTGGGGATCTTGCTGCCCATGGTCTACGGCCGCCTCGTCCTATCCACTGGTTGGGAAACACTTCATTCAAGTAGTTCCTAACAATTGTCACATAGTGGCAAGGGGACCCTTCTTGTTGATAAACAACAGTGTCTGCGATATAATCTTGTTCCAATTGTGGCTGCAGAAACTCCGTCAGCATATCAAGTAACAAGCACCAGTAATGGTCTTCTCTCTGAAAAAAAGTCCATATATCTTTGACTGCGTAATTCCCAACCACATATTGGTCTTTGGACAGTATCTGATATGCGCAATGAAATCCGTTGGAGGCTTGTCGGCCCAAATCCGATAGTTATGCCGGTTCACTTGTCCACATACATGGAATGTTGCCTCATCACTGAACAACACGTGCTACATTAAATCATCAGTCTCCACAGAATCCAGCAAATCTATGCACATCGCCATCCGTTCCACAAGGTCCTCTTCATGCAACTGGTGTAACACTTGCAAATGTTATGCAAGTTTCTTCAAGGTGAACTTCAGTACTTTGAACACTGTTGATTTCGGACCTTACAATTGACAATAGAGACAAAGTACAGATTTAGGACTCCGTTCAATTGACTCCCGTGTAGCGTCAATGTCAGCTGGAAGGTCGACCTGGTCGGGACTCGTCAGCAACATTGCCTGTTCGTTGAAACTTATTCAACAGCCTCCATATGGATTTATGTGTGTGTGTATCTAATGCTCTGGATTTAACAATGAAGTCATCATCCTTCTTGCATCCCAATATTTTGATGGAAGGTCCACAAATGTCCTAAGAGTTTCACAATTAGCCAGGTGCTCCATCTCCATGTCCTCTTCTCTGGTGCACAGTAAGCATTTAGGTGAATTCAGTACTCCAATACGATGGAGGTGTTTACTGAGGCAATCATGACCAGTAATCAATCTAAACATGGCCACGACAGATTTTCGAGGTGGATCAGGAATTAGTTTTGGATCTTTGAATGATTCTTTCCATTTTGAATTTTGATGTTTTGCCTGTTCGCTGTTACTTATTGTTTTTATGACTCGTTTTATTGATTCATATGGGAACTTGAAATTTGTTTTTAAGTTGATTTTAGTTCCTTTCTTTGCTAACATATCTACTTTCTCGTTACCGTTCAGTCCACAGTGGGCCGGGATCCATTGGAAGACCACTTTTTTATTTAGTATTTGAATTTGTTTTACCATGCAATGGATTTATTTTACTTTTCCCATTTTAGGGGATGTAGTTGGGCTGATGGACTGGATTGCAGCTTTGGAGTCAGACAGGATGACTTTGTTTTTTTATTGGTTTAGCCGAACAAATACATTTTGAAGTGATGTATAAATGGCTTCAACTTCACCATCAAAATTTGTTGTGTACTTGGCAACATTTTTATAAAGAGAAAAGTATTGACAAGTAGCTCCTGCTCCAGCTTCAAATATCTTGGAGCAACAGTAACAAATATAAATGACACTCGGTAGGAAATTAAACGCAGAATAAATATGGGAAATGCGTGTTATTATTCGGTTGAGAAGATTTTATCATCTAGTCTGCTGTCAAAAAATCTGAAAGTTAGAATTTATAAAACAGTTATATTACCGGTTGTTCTGTATGGTTGTAAAACTTGGACTCTCACTCTGAGAGAGGAACATAGGTTAAGGGTGTTTGAGAATAAGGTGCTTAGGAAAATATTTGGGGCTAAGCGGGATGAAGTTACAGGAGAATGGAGAAAGTTACACAACGTAGAACTGCATTGTATTCTTCACCTGACATAATTAGGAATATTAAATCCAGACGTTTGAGATGGGCAGGGCATGTAGCACGTATGGGCGAATCCAGAAATGCATATAGAGTGTTAGTTGGGAGACCGGAGGGAAAAAGACCTTTGGGGAGGCCGAAACGTAGATGGGAGGATAATATTAAAATGGATTTGAGGGAGGTGGGATATGATGATAGAGAGTGGATTAATCTTGCACATAATAGGGACCGATGGCTGGCTTATGTGAGGGCGGCAATGAACCTTCGGGTTCCTTAAAAGCCATTTGTAAGTAAGTAAGTATGCTCCTGCTGCAGCTCCTTCATTTTGATCCATGAGAGATCCATCAGTGTAAATGTGGATTTATTCGTTGGCCCATACTTTCGAAATTTCCGTTGAAACCGTCGTCGCAGCTCATCGTATGGAACACCCTGTAGACGCCATGTTACAACGGCAACACGTTCAGCAATAGTCGACATTGTACTTAGTGGTCAACCTATAACAACAAAAACATTCGTAAGTTAGCGTAAACACGAAATAGTTACGTATTTTATGGACACTCTGTATTATGTATGTCGCTCTACAGTCTACTTGGTATAAAAATAACATGTCGTACTGAAATACAAATGGAATATTAAATTTAGCAGACATTTATGTTTTGGAACTAGGTCTATATAATATGTATTTATGTATAATTACTGACACCAAACAAACAATTGTGGTAGTCAGAGATAAATGTGTCTTCCTGCTACACGCGAATTTACAAGACTTCACAAGGAATTAAAGTACTTTTTGACGTGTTTACTGATTTACAAAGAGAAACTCTCCTCTTTAGAAAAAGTTAGCGTAAATTCATTGCCTTTAATAATGACTTTCATAGTAAATTTCTAACCGCATGATTATATCTGACATTATTATTTCTTGTTAACATTCACTCTGTTGTCTTTTTTTTCCTAACCACTGTTTTTCTTTCTCTTCTTTCCATTACAAATTCTTTACTTTCTTCTTACAAGCTGGCATATTCCATTATGGTTGTGATAATAGCCGTCAGCGATGTAACGATGTGTTTGTTTTTAATTTCCGAGTAGTCACTCCTTGAAAGTTTCCGTAATGATTTCTAGACTAATATTAATGTGCATTCCAAGATTTTGTTAAGCTTAATGGTAAACACCACAAGGTTCACAGCTGTCGCATAATTAAGGCTGGAAATTTTTTCTTTATGTACTGCCAAATAAATTCCTCTGCCAAATGTTTTATTATTCTCTTTCTTCATTTCTTTCTACATTTTGAAGTTTTTACCTTCTTTATTATGTCGATACTTGTCAAAGATGATGCGATATGCTTGTTTCGCCAGCTCAGGTTAGTAAGTATTCTCTCATATATTCATGTAAAAGAATTCCAGGTCCTCAATTAAAAAAAGAAGCACGTATATGGCCACGTTGGAAATTTATCAGCTTAATGGAAATCTTTTCATGGTTAACAGGTGCCGCAAAGTTATCTGATCCACAATTTCCCTTGGAAGTTTTCTAAATATTTTCTCTTCATTTTTATTAATTTCTTGCTCATTCGTTTCCTTCATTTTTATATCTATCATGGTTCACGTTTTAAATAGGTGATTGGCCTATATACATGTATACTGTACATGTATTATACAGGGTGTTTCCGAGGTGGTGCTACAAACTTTCAGGAATCATGTCGAAGGGCACATGTATTAATTTGCGATAAGGAACCATGGTCCGGAAATGACTGAGTCGAAAGTTATAAGCAAAAATAGTTATGTGGAAATGGAATTGTAATTTGGCACCACGTGCCCTTCTTCCCTTAACTTTTGGAACAGTCGTGGAAAAATGGTATGGGCCGGATGTCTCCTACGTGGGTATTTGACCTGATACAATCTGTGACCTTGTCTACTGTTCCCATTGGCTCATCCGTATTCGAAAATCAGGTCTGCTTATTCCGCTTTCGTGTACTCCTCCATTTCATTAGGACTGATCGACTGGACACTGCAACTTGTACACATACACTGCTGTCTACAGACGTGCATATCAGGACCGACCATGTCCGTTACACATTACGCTATCTGCATTGCTTTAGTGTAGTTTCCTGTCCCCATCCCTCAGACAGCGCACTGAATGGAATACTGTAAGTAGACAATGTAAACAACGTCAGATGAATACAGTATGTGTAAGATGTACAGATAAATACACATAAATAAGGTGTATAGAGGAATAAAATTATTTCATTTCCACAGAACTATTTTTGCTTGTAATTTTCGACTCGGTCATTTCCGGACCAGGGTTCCTTATCTCAAATTGATACATGTGCCCTTCGCCATCATCCCTGAAATTTGTAACATCACCTCGGAAACATCCTGTATAATACATAAGTAGGCTACACTGAGTGACTGGTTTTTCATTACCTTGTTTCCATAAAGATATTGTTAAAGTACACTGCTCCGCCGATTTAGTAGAATGCGTTTGAGTCTAAAGAAAGTAGCAAAACAGTACAACATGGTCTGTTGTTGTGACGAGAATCCAAACACACGCAAATCTGTAAGGCATCATGTCACAAACACGTTCACTTCTGAGTATTTCTCACAAAGTAAATATTATTCGACGCCTTGAAAACGGCGTAAATATTAAAGATATTCGTGGAGAGTTTGAAGTTCTATTAATTAATTAATTAATTCATTCATTCATTCATTCATTCATTTATTCATTCGTTTATTTATTTACTTATTTTTTGTTTTATTTATTTATTATTATATTGTATAGGTAAATATATTCTAGGAAAAAAAATTATATTCCAGTCGGTCTCGGTAGAGCAGTTGGTATAGCACTGGCCTTGTATGCTCGAGGTTGCGGGTTTGATCTCGACCCAAGTCGATGACATTTAAGTGTGCTTAAATGCGACAGGCTCCTGTCAGCGGCGACGCTGATATAACCTCTGCAGTTGCGAGCGTCGGTAAATAAACCATATATTTTTTAAATTTATATTAACATTGTATCAGATTCACTTTTTATAATGTATTAGTAACTCTTAAATACCCATTCCCGTAAGATTCATTTTTTACTCTCCATAATATTCCTCGACTTTCATTCTCAATCTAAATATGATGCTTGCCGATTGCTCAGCATGCTATATTTAAGCAGGTATACATTGGCTTTCTCCTATACCGACGGAGCAGTGGAGTAGAATTTTCTTCAAGAGCGCTTAGTAGGCAATACTGTAATCATAACTAAAGTTTCTTGATGCAAAATTGAATTTTTCTCTGTTCTACCCATACTTCAACATTTTGGTAACGCAGAATACCTGCACGGAAATATATCTACAGCTCGATTCAGCGTTAATGGCCCCTGTTCTTGGTTGTTTGTCTAGTGAGCGAACTGTGTGTTGCGTCATAAGAAAAAAATGTAATCACAAATGTGCATAAGAGAGGAAGAGGAAAGAGGAAAGAGGAAAATGAAAATAATATCTATGCCCGTAGCTGAGAGACACTCATGTCAAGAAAATATGTCATCATGACATACATGGGCACAATTTTCGGTTACGTGAAGCACTCGATATTGAAATAGTTTGTTTACTAGGAGAGGAGACTGCAGAGTAGGATGGGAAATATAAACTGCTGTTACTTGTGTCACCTTATCGTAATCGCTAAGGCGGTCAGTGGCGTATTATTAGGAAAGTGCTTGGTTAACCTGAGAAACTCTAAAACTTTTATTCAATTTGGCAAATTAATTTTGCAGCTTTAATCATAAACCTGTTTACTGTTTCTCCATCATTGAATTGATTTAAATCACAGGCGAGAAATTGCGTAACTAGCCAATAATATTCCATCACGTTGTCTACGTTTATTTTCTTGAATATTCTGGCGTTTCTCAAGATTACTTAATAGATTTGCACGTTCTCGACCTAAAATAATTTCAGAAAATCATATTTGTTTTCCTCGCACATTTGATTTTTTTATGACTTTTTTAATAATACGTACAAACAACATTTAATTCCTCGTAGGCTACCTTTTAGTGCAGCGTGTTTAAGGTATAATGTCGTATTTAGTATACTATGCAAATGTTAAGATCATAAATTTTTTTCGGAATAGTACGAAAAATAACATTTAATTTGTCTTACCTTCTAATTCAGCATATTCTTTATGACATGTAATGTCGTTGTATATTAAATTTATTAATGCCTAATAGGATTTTCGAGCATAACATACATCGTACGTTCTCCCCTTCTAAACAGCAAAAAAAAATCTTCCTCCCATCATTTTCTAACGCATACAATTGCATTGATAATGCCATTATGCTTATGAAACTGATATAGAACCTGTCCACGCCTAGGAGCTGCGTGAGAGAGGAACGGGGACTGTGAAGATGACGTCACTCAGAGCGATAAGCTCTGTGAAGGTCAGCGAGGCTCAAATTCTCAAGTGAGGCACGATGCCCATCTCTGCATCATGACATTGTTTAGTCACCAGACGTAGTGGTTGGTAACGGGGTGTGTGGAAGAATATTGTGTTTTAAGACGCAGTGTACCGCGACAAGGTAAGAAGGAAGGGTTAGGTGTTATGACTGTGCGGCCTGACCTGTGTGACCCAGCCCGCCAGTAATGATGAGTAACTCGCTCTTAGTCTAGGGTATCTGCTTACTTTTTGCAGGGGTCAAAATCCCTGAATCAAGCTGTACTTCGGTATATCATAATAATATAATATGCGTTATTACATAGTAATTCAAGACGGCGCTCACCCCGTCGGATCCCGGCCACTTAGTCACTCGTAATGAATGCACCTCTGTACATAGTGTGTTGGAAATTGTGCCACTGTCACATATTCTGTGACACAGTACATGAGAGTAGGCCACCAAAGGGAAAACTGAGAGTTAGTACTTAATTTGGAAGGATTCGATCCCGCATCGGAACTGGAATCCGGTGTGGCTTATGGATGAAGCGTCAGCACGTAGAGCTGAAAACCCGGGTACCTGAGAGAATTTTTCTCTCTTCTACCCATCCTTCATCATATGAACTTTTTTTGCCAATTGTATATCAGTATATCGGAGGTAAAGGGCACTATGTCCATTTTTTACGAAATTGAGGTTTTGAATACTTCTATTTAATTTTTCGCTTTCTTTAAGTGGTGCAAAGCACTAACTTCTAAACGTAATAATAAGCGAGTTAGCCTGTTGAAAAGGATACTATGCGCCATAAGGTACAATGTTGAAGAGCATTTTCATTTAGCTCTCCTGTAAAATTCAGTATTTGTGACAGTGTCCTTAAGGGGAGAGAATGGTATTTTTTGGTGAAAAATGAGTAAATTTTCAAAAAAAATCTTTAAAATTCCCTGTGATATGTGTGGAATTCATAGCATAACATTTTGTGGGTATTTGTGCCCTTATCAGATGTTGAGTCGCCATTTTTAAACTTTCTGCGTTATGGGTTTTTAAATTACTCTCCCACTTTTATTGTTGTTTCCGGTAAATTAAATTTCCAAAAAAAAAAAAAAATCTTTATAATACCCTTTGATATATGTGGAATGCATTGCATAACATTTTCTGGGTATTTGTGCCCTAATCTGATGTTGAGACGTCATTTTTAAACTTCCTGCGCTATGGATTTTTAAATCACACGCCCGCTTTTATCAGTTTCCAGTAACTTCATTTTTTTTGCTACATTGCCAGACAAAAATGGATATAATTTCTGAACTATTAAAGATACATGTATGAAATTTAGAACACACGTTCTTGAGACTATTAGGAAACGTAACAGAATTTTGTTAATTAATTTCATTTTAAAAATACGTCCGTTTGTTTACCAGAAAGAAATCAGAAAATTGTTCTTAAATTTAATTGTTTATTTTACAAACGTAGGGACTAATATTAAAATTCTGTTACAGACAGTTGATAGGACATGCTTTTGCAAATACATTTCAAAAAAACTCTTTGAATCTATATTTAAAAACGGTTTAGATATATCGGTTTTAGTACAATCCTGCATTGGGTACATTTTTTTTTTCAAATTTGGGAACCAAAATAATTTTTTTTTTTTTTTCAAAATATTTTTATTTGGTTGAGCTGACACAGCTCTGAGCTCTGCATACAAAAAAAAATAATATTTTACACCAAATAGGAAAAAAGTTTAAAAAAATAACATTCTCTCTAGAGATGAGCTTAAACGATATTTTCAAGTATCTGTGACAACTGTGACTGTGATAATTAAATATCTGTGACTTTTATCGGTGATTTTGTCACACCGATATTTTATACCGATACGTAAGCACAATATGCATGAATTACACCGATATTTTGTCACACCGATAAAAATTAGCAGGAAATATTGAAGAACAGTGAAATATGAATACGATTTCTCTATACACTCCACTCATCAGTGATTTATATGGGAAAATCCAACAAAGAAATTATGTACATGTACCATTAACAAATAAATAGGGCCTACATACCTAACTGAACAGTAACATGTCGAAAGTTAACCTCATGTACCAAGAGGTTATATTGTAGATATTGAACCAGTTGATCATTTTTAAATGTAGTTGGGTATGGAGAAATTGTGGTTATATGATTATCCTAATCGTTTTAAAATTGATCCTTTTTATTATATATAATATAATGGATAAATTATTTTAAGTCGTGCATTAACATTATAGTATTCGGTCATAGAATAAAAATTAACGAAACAAAAGTATTCGGAAAAAACATTGGTAAATAATTACAAAACAAAACAGTTGTTCAGACAGGATTTTACACAAGATTAAGTACTGGTAACCAAAAGTGTTATTATTTAAATCGTGTAATAACTACGTCATTTATAATAAGATGGAGAAACTACCGCCCGACTGCTGTTATTGTATCATGCGCACGCGCAAACCAACGACGTAGAGGAGAAAATATCAGTCACAGAGTACTGAATACGGAGCAGATTTCGATAGCGATATTTTGTCACAGATATTTCTCGTCATCAGTCACAGGTTGATCTGTGACAAAAAAATACCTGTGACAAAATATCGGTTTGTGAAATATCGGCCATCTCTAATTCTCTCCCCTTAACCCCCAACATACAAATATACGCCTAATTTTCCCCCTTTTTCTGTAGTATTGCTTATTAACGTTTCTTGCCATGGTAGGCCTACAATGATATGAATCAGTAATGTTTCTCTTTCGTCTATTAATGCTATTGGCATATTTATTACGTGAAATTTTTCTGTCACTAATTACACCTCGTAAAATATATTTTGCGCGTCATTATTGAGGATTACGCTTCGTTAATATAACTCAAATTATGATTATGAATAATTGCATTTCTACATATATTATATGGACAATATCTCGTTTTAATTGATTTTAAATTAATAAAGAGATAAAACGAACAGCATACACATCGCATCCTATCCCTTAAAAAAAAAAGCTCTTGTCAGTATTAAGTGCCGTAACCAAGAGAGTTTTCTCTATTTAATACAGATTCTTCCTTGATAGTTGCAGACGTAGTATAACAGTTTCAATGATTTCTATGTTAACCCATTCACAGAAGTAATATCAAGATTATGTCTCCATATTTTTCAAGTGACAAGATCTATAATGGCGTTATCATTATCACTAATTTCACACCTTTTGGATATGATAGAAGTTACTTACAATTGCCATCGCGAACAGGTTAAGGTTTGTTTAATTTAAGGCTAACGGAAGATACTAAAACTTTCACATGAAGTGAATTTGAACATTTGTAGGCTTTCTCAAACTGTTTCTCTAATTTAGTTGTTGGAGACTATGTGCGTCACTAACGGCTATATCGCTAAGGAGAATGTCTTTCGACTTCTGTTATTATTATTATTATTATTATTATTATTATTATTATTATTATTATTATTATTATCATCATCATTATCATCATCATCATCATCATCATCGTCATCATCTCCATAACACACTTAATGGATTTGAACCAAATGGTAGATCCGTTCCGATCTCAGTTATCCAGTAGTTGTTTCAATGCCGTCCCTGACGTCTTGTTTCGGTTGGTAATTTGTCATTATTCTTGGTAGACAATGCCGTCCCTGACGTCTTGTTTCGGTTGGTAATTTGTCATTATTCTTGATAGACAATGCCGTCCCTGACGTCTTGTTTCGGTTGGTAATTTGTCATTATTCTTGGTAGACAATGCCGTCCCTGACGTCTTGTTTCAGTTGGTAATTCGTCATTATTCTTGGTAGACAATGCCGTCCCTGACGTCTTGTTTCGGTTGGTAATTTGTCATTATTCTTGGTAGACAATGCCGTCCCTGACGTCTTGTTTCGGTTGGTAATTTGTCATTATTCTTGGTAGACAGTGCCGTCCCCTGACGTCTTGTTTGGGTTGGTAATTTTTCTTTATTCTTAAAAGACAATCTCGTGGCATCCGTTGGATGTGTTCAAACTAGTTATTTTTGTATCTTATCGAGGACTGATGTAACTTTCAGTTCATTTATAATTTCTTCATGAATCTTGTGACCCAACAAAATATATTGCGTAGTTTTTCTCATGAAGTTAATTTCAGCCGCTCTAATTCTTGATTTATGAGATGTTTTTGGATTCCATATCTCACTGTTATACATTAACATTGGGAGTGCCAAAATATTATAAATTTTTACTCTAGTACTCCTTGAAAATTTTTGTATGTTTAAAAATATTATTTATGAGTCCTTTTATTTTTAGGAGCTTTGAGACTTTATTTTGAATATCTTTTTCATTCTAATAAGATAGTAAACATTATAAATAGTTAAATGGGTTGGTTTCCTTATAATTATTATTTATTATTAATATTATTATTATTATTATTATTATTATTATCATTATTATTTTTATGCACTTGTATTAATTGTATATCTGGTTGAGTGTAACAGAAGACCTTAAGGCCTTAACTCTGCCAGGTAAAATAAAATAAATTATTATTATTATTATTATTATTATTATTATTATTATTATTATTATTATTATTATTATTATTATTATTATTATATCTGGTTGAGTGTAACAGAAGACCTTAAGGCCTTAACTCTGCCAGGTAAAATAAAATAAATTATTATTATTATTATTATTATTATCATTATTATATCTGGTTGAGTGTAACAGAAGACCTTAAGGCCTTAACTCTGCCAGGTAAAATAAAATAAATTATTATTATTATTATTATTATTATTATTATTATTATTATTATTATTATCATCATTATTATATCTGGTTGAGTGTAACAGAAGACCTTAAGGCCTTAACTCTGCCAGGTAAAATAAAATAAATTATTATTATTATTATTATTATTATTATTATTATTATTATTACTATTTATGCACTTGTATTAATTGTATATCTGGTTGAGTGTAACAGAAGACCTTAAGGCCTTAACTCTGACAGGTAAATAAAATAAATTATTATTATTATTATTATTATTATTATTATTATTACTACTACTATTTATGCACTTGTATTAATTGTATATCTGGTTGAGTGTAACAGAAGATCTTAAGGCCTTAACTGTGCCAGGTAAAATAAAATAAATTATTATTATTATTATTATTATTATTATTATTATTATTATTATTTATGCACTTGTATTAATTGTATATCTGGTTGAGTGTAACAGAAGACCTTAAGGCCTTAACTCTGACAGGTAAAATAAAATAAATTATTATTATTATTATTATTATTATTATTATTATTATTACTACTACTATTTATGTACTTGTATTAATTGTATATCTGGTTGAGTGTAACAGAAGATCTTAAGGCCTTAACTCTGCCAGGTAAAATAAAATAAATTATTATTATTATTATTATTATTATTACTACTATTTATGCACTTGTATTAATTGTATATCTGGTTGAGTGTAACAGAAGATCTTAAGGCCTTAACTGTGCCAGGTAAAATAAAATAAATTATTATTATTATTATTATTATTATTATTATTATTATTATTATTATTTACGCACTTGTATTAATTGTATATCTGGTTGAGTGTAACAGAAGACCTTAAGGCCTTAACTCTGACAGGTAAAATAAAATAAATTATTATTATTATTATTATTATTATTATTATTATTATTACTACTATTTATGTACTTGTATTAATTGTATATCTGGTTGAGTGTAACAGAAGACCTTAAGGCCTTAACTCTGCTAGGTAAAATTAAATAAATTATTATTATTATTAGTATTATTATTATTATTACTATTTATGTACTTGTATTAATTGTATATCTGGTTGAGTGTAACAGAAGACCTTAAGGCCTTAACTCTGCTAGGTAAAATTAAATAAATTATTATTATTATTATTATTATTATTATTATTATTATTATTAAAGTCATCGTTAATATGTTATTGGCCATTAGAACTGTTACGTATACACATATCACCAAAGACTAAGATTGCTTAAAGCTGGTCACTACATCTCCTTCTTGATCGTATAGCGCTGGACTTTAATTTTGGTTTATATTTATAGAGTGCAAGCAATAAACGTGTTGGTTCCATCCTGCGAAAATATTCATGCTTTTTTTTTTGCACAAATTTCTATTATTTCGAGGAGACTAGACATATTTAATTCTTCTCTAATATCTATAATTCGTTTGTGACCTAACAAACTGTAACTTACCGCCGGCCTTAGGAATTTCATTTCAGCAGTTTCTATCATTTCTTCTTGTGATGTTAAAGTCCAAGTGTCTGATTCGTACTATAAAAAAAAATAATAATCCGTGGTACTACAGCCCGTGAAGAGCCTAATCCGATCAGCCGGCTACTGGCCTCACGCCCATATGTCGAAGCAGAGGTGGACGATCATCCAACCAGAATGGAGCTATCATGTGGTTAGCAAGATGATCCCCCCAGCCGTTATAGCTGGCATTCGCAACCGGATTTCGCTACCTATCGAAGCTCCCCAAGTGCATCACGATGCTGGGTGGGCACCGGTCCCATACACTGGCCGAAATTTCATGAGAAAATTTCTTCCCTCATGAGGACTCGAACCAGCGCACATTACGTAACGCGAGTCCTAGGCAGGGTGCCTTAGACCGCGACGCCACGGCGCGGGATTCGTACTTTCGTGTTGGTACATTGCACTACTATATACTGCAGAATTCCAATACAGTTTCCTCTCTTATTATTTTTATAAGGTAGTCTTTTATTGATGCAATGAAATGCATTTTTCTTTTTTTTTTAGTTTCATATCTGTATCTAGGAACATTAAATCCAGACGTTAGAGATGGGCAGGGCATGTAGCACGTATGGGCGAATCCAGAAATGCATATAGAGTGTTAGTTGGGAGACCGCAGAGAAAAAGGACCTTTGTCACAAAGAGATGGGAGGTTAATCTTAAAATGTATTTGAGGGAGGTGAGATATGATGATACAATCTGGGTTAATCTTGCACAGGATAGGGACAGATGGCGGGCTATGTGAGGGTGTCAGTGAACCTCCGGGTTTCTTGAAAGCCATAAACAAGTAATTTTATATCTGTGTTACTAATAGGCTGTTCATATACACAGTGTAACAAAAGTTTCTGTAACAGTATGTTAAAATTATTCTCTTGTTTAGTTTCCATTTTCTCAGGAACCATGACCAAATTTTATGATGTAAGAGTTGGAACTACTTGACTGTGGTGTGATGGAACCTTTCATTAATAATTTGGTTGAAAATGTGATATTTACCATCAAATATTAAAAAAAAAAAAAACTGAAATATTTTCACTGCACCAGGAACTTTTGTTACACTCTATGTGTGTGCGTGCGTGCGTGTGTATGTTTTTTACGTGCAAGATAGTTAAACTGATTTACTTGCTCTGTTTATTTGCTGTTAATTATAAAATTAATGGGAAAGTTAGCCACCGGCATAGCTCAGACGATAACGCGTTTGCCTACTGGTCCGGAGTTGCGCTCGGTCGTGAGTTCGATTCCTGCTTGGGCCGATTATATGGTTGGGTTTTTTTCCGAGACGAATGTCAGGTAATACATGGCAAATCCTTGGCCTCATCTCGCCAAATATCATCTTGATATCACCAATTTCATTGACGCTAAATAATCTACTAGTTGATACAGCGTCGTTAAATAACCAAGCAAAAAATTAGCAAAGTGATATATTGTTTCCTAGGACTCGCATTACGGAATGCGCGCTGGTTCGAGTCCTCATGGGACTCATGAAATTTCTGCCAGTGTATGGGACCGGTGCCCAACCGGCACCGTGATGCACTTGGGGAGCTACGATAGGTAGCGAAATCCGGTTGCGAATACCAGCTATAACGGCTGGGGGGATCATCGTGCTAACCACACGATATCTCCATTCTGGTTGGATGATCGTCCACCTCTGCTTCGGCATGTGGGCGTGAGGCCAGCAGCCGGCTGTAGCGCCACGGATTATTTTATATATTGTTTACACAACCTCATTCTAATCTCGAGATCAAGAAAACATGGAGTTCTATCTCCAAGCCCCCATACGCTTTTATGACGTACGAGTATATAGGGGACATCTTTCGTCTTACCCTGGTGTTTTGTTTATATTAGCTTATTGCTTTCTATTTTTAAATTGCGAGTTATTGCTATAACCCAGTAAAAGTTATACAGGGACATCATTTTATTTTTACTTCAATTTTTATTGTACCTGAGTTTTTGAATGTACTTCATTCCCACCCCTTCTACTAATGAAGTTCAACCGTCCTCCAGACAGAATCAAGGCTGCATATAGTAAACAGCACTGGGTTAGTGAGTATAGTACGTTCCAGAAATATGTTCGCGTTTTCCAGTGACGAAAGAACTTTCAATATTGAACCATATTTTCGCACAGGTACTATTCGTTTGCCTACGTCGCATCCCGATTTCCCCCAACTGCTTCTACACGCCCCTCTGTAAAAGCTGGGCAGTTTTAGCTCTTTTCTGAAAAGATTAATTTCTGTTACGAATTGAACGTTTACGTAATATTATGCAACTGTTTAAAATAACTTAAACAAAAGGGCCTCGTTAAGTAATTAACTGTCACGTGATTTCCTCCCTTTCTACGATCCTGCGGCATAACCACTTGGACGGACAGTAGATAGCATGTCTGAGTAATTTTATCTGTGCGGGTCGGGCAGAAGTGAAGATTGAATATACAGTACGTAAAGTACTCTTTTATAGAGTAGGTACAGAATTATTTCAACATGAGTTACTAGTACGAAGAACGAAACTGGCAATTAGAATTAGATGCAATAGTCTATAGTGCGATAATATGCACAAGAGAACTGAAGCCTGTATCGAAATGAACGGCCACCATTTTCAAAAATGTGTTTAAATATCCATATTATGATTATTTTTCAATTGAACTTCATTCTCTATATCGTACACTAATGTGCTGTTGACAGTATAATATTATACACTGCATAATGAATACGTTCGCATGGATAACTCAGTTCGTGAGTAAAATCACTTATTCTTAATACAGTACTGCATTTTGATTAAATAAAGACTTAATGAAAATTATCGAACTCAAAATTGCGATATTTCCTAGTTTACGTAAATGGACGAACTACTTTTCTTCCCTCCTATACCTAGTAAAGTGATGTGTTTGTGTTTTACGCCAGTATCATCGAACTCCAGTCGTAGGGGGTAGCGAACGGTGTTTTCGGTTCTCTAAAGGTATAGACAGGTTAATATTAAAAATGTTAGTTAAAATAAAATTATGTCCCTCTATAAGCTCTTTCCAAACAAGATCGATTTATAATGTAGGAAACACTCTTCCTTGAGTAGTGAAATTATATATTGATTCATTATTATGTTTAATATTACCATTGTGAGCGAGTTAAGACGAAGTTAGATTAATATAATGTAAATATTACACTCATGACTCAGACATCGGATTTTTAGTCTCATATAGGATAGGTTGCAACAATTTTATTTAAAAATGCCTAAATGTATACAACACGGGAAACTCTCTAGCAAGGATATTGCCTACAACTAGGTGCATTCAAGAACGTATGTTCCAGCCTACGCTAAACGACTCTAAAAATCCGAGGTCTACTAATGAGATGCCGATTTGATGAAAAGTTAGAAGTATCTCTTAGTGGAAAGTTCTATAAAATTGGTGGTTCATGACTGATCTGAACATGCGAACCATTTCGCAGCAACGGACATCGTTGATCGAGTTAATGCCCGAGTTCAAGCGAACAGACGGATTACTGTCACGGCACGTTAAGCGGAGGGATGCATACGTGACTTCCAGCGCAATCAGGCACGACTGGCATCAGAAATCTGGCGGGAGGCGAGGGAGTTGCTTTATGAGTTAGCCGACCTTTCACTTCGGACTCATGTGGATTGAAAGATGTACCAATTTGCGTAACTTAATTTAAAACAGATGTGGCTTCTAAAATTAGAAGTGCAGTGATGTGAATTGGATCTATTTCTTAATAAGTGTATATAATGAGTGGAAGAGAACGTCTTTCATTTAACAAATATTTTACCCACTTGTTCTCATTTAAGTTTCTTCGGTCTGGGTTTAAAACAGAGTTTAAGCTAGAAAATAAATAAATAAATAAATAAATAAATAAATAAATAAATAAATAAATAAATAAATAAATAAATAAATAAATAAATAAATAAATAAATAAATAAGTAAATAAGTAAATAAGTAAGTAAATACGTAAATAAGTAAATAAGTAAATAAATAAATAAATAAATAAGTAAATAAGTAAGTAAATAAGTAAATAAGTAAGTAAATAAGTAAGTAAGTAAATAAGTAAATAAGTAAGTAAATAAATAAATAAATCAATCAATCAATTAATAAATGAATGAATAAATAAATAAATGAATAAGTGATTAAATGAATAAATGAATGAATGAATAAATAAATAAATGTCTCAAAAATGCACAAATTAAAAATTACATTTTTGCAAATTGCTACATACTTGTGCCATATTATAAATAATTCTACTTACTTACTTATAAATGGCTTTTAAGGAACCCGGAGGTTCATTGCCGCCCCCATATAAGCCCGCCATCGGTCCCTATCCTGTGCAAGATTAATCCAGTCTCTATCATCATACCCCACCTCCCTCAAATCCATTTTAATATTATCTTCCCATCTACGTCTCGCCTCCCGAAAGGTATTCTTCCCTCTGGCCTCCCAACTAACACTCTATATGCATTTCTGTATTCGCCCATATGTGCTACATATCCTGCCCATCTCAAACGTCTGGATTTAATGTTCCTAATTATGTCAGGTGAAGAATACAATGCATGCAGTTCTGCGTGGTGTAACTTTCTCCATTCTCCTGTAATTTCATCTCTTTTAGCTCCAAATATTTTCCTAAAAACCTTATTTTCGAACACTCTTAATCTCTGTTCCTCTCTCAAAGTGAGAACCCAAGTTTGACAACCATACAGAACAACTAATAATATAAGTATTTTATAAATTCCAATTTTCAGATTTTTTGACAGCAGACTAGATGACAAAAGCTTCTCAACCGAATAATAACAGGCATTTCCCATATTTATTCTGCTTTTAATTTGTTACTGTTGCTCCAAGATATTTGAATTTTTCCACCTCTTCGAAAAATAAATCCCCAATTTTTATATTTTCATTGCGTACAATATTCTGGTCACGAGACATAATCACATACTTCGTCTTTTCGGGGTTTACTTCCAAACCTATTGCCCTACTTGCTTCAAGTAAAATTTCCGTGTCTTCCCTAATCGTTTCTGGATTTTCTCCTGACATATTCACGTCGTCCGCATAGACAAGAAGCTGATGTAACCCGTTCAATTCCAAACCCTGTCTGTTATCCTGAACTTTCCTAATGGCATATTCTAGAGCGAAGTTAAAAAGTAAAGATGATAATGCATCTCCTTGCATTAGCCCGCAGTGAATTGGAAAAGCATCAGACAGAAGCTGGCCTATACGGACTCTTCTGTAATTTTCATTGAGATACATTTACTAATGTAAGTAAATCCGGCTGAATTTACATCACATTAAAGTACTTTATTTTATGGGCACTCTAAACATTGAAATATTACTAGTAGGCCCTTCAAGATTTATTGTTAGCAGAGTGCTAACTCTTTTTACTGTTTTTAATTCCAGTTTTTACAAAATTCAAGCAACTAAATCCTCGCTCACAATTTACAGTATGCGGTGGGATTATATAAATCAATTAGAAGAAACAGTTCACTTAACTTACATGAATTGCACCAACTCTCTGAAATCATTCTTAAACATCTATTGCTCAATAGCCTTTTGAACATTGCGCATGCCATTAGCATTTCATTTAAATTCAGATTAGTTCAAACACATCTCTGATTTCATTTTCTATAGCACCATCTTCGTTTCTGAAGTCCAATGTGGTTATCGCATTTTTGCACTTATACATTCAAAGTTTGATGCATTTTTAAAAGTCAAGTAGTAAAATGCGACAAATGCGACTGTGGTTTGAACCCTGGTTTAAAGCACACATATTGAAACTTTCAACGTTACGCGTCATACCTGTACAGGCTGGGCACAAAGTACCGTTGCCCCTATAGATACCTCAAATATGCAATCTGTTTATGTAATTCCGGTGATAATGCGGACATATATCGACATTATACTATGTGTCCTAAGTGTCCAAAAGATCAGTATGTCTCCCATCATTCTCTTCACACAAAATAATGCGCCGCCAGAATTTTTTATATTTTATATGCCGGTTTGCCCCTGATACAGCGCAGATATTTTTTAAAATGATTTTCCATATTTCTGTCAATGTTCCTCTATTCCACGCTAATCCCTTATTCATCTGTCGTAAAAAATCTTGGCTTCTTTTTTGATAATAATCTAATTCGGAATTTTCAAGTGAAAGAAACGATAAAAAAAAATCTGTTCCTCCATTCAGTGTTTGAGTCGCTTGAGAAACTTTTTGCCCCAGCAACTAAAACTTACCCTAGTACAAACCCTAGTAATGCCGCACTTCGATTATTGTGACGTTTTGTTAAGTGACCTAAGTTCTGAACTGTCAATCAAGTTACAGCGAGCTCAGAATATGTGCGTCAGATACGTGTGCAACATCCGACGATATGATCACATATCACCGTCCTTCGCAAGTCTTTCGTGGCTCCGACTTAAAGAACGCAGAACTTTACACTCTTGGTCTTTACTCTTTCGAATTCTGCACACCTCAACACCAAATTACCTTTCGTCTCGTTTCTCTTATATATACTCTAACCACGACGTAAATACCAGATCACTTATCTGTCGCACGCTAAATATAGGCCTACCTCTTCATAGAACATCTTGTTATTCATCATCTTTTACAGTATGCACCTCGCGTCAATGGAATTCCTTGTCACAAAGTATTAGGGGCTGCAAGACAATAAACACCTTAAAAAACAGCTTAAAATAGCCTTATTAGCATTTCACTCCAGTCATACTGATTTGAACTATCACTGACTACATTGTTACTTCTTTCTTTAGACATCATCCTGATAGTGCTGTATTTTCAAAATTGTCTCATAATAATCTCTTTCTATTATCTAATATTATTTGAAATATATTTACATTCTATGTATTTTAGCTTAATTCTGCTACAAAGTTTATTTCAGTGTTTAATTAATAATTCATAGTATTTTGTTGTTTAATTCGTAAATAACTCTTGTATACACGTAACTCTCATCTCAATCAAATTGTTGAATTCTTTGTAAGTTCATGCATATGTATATATACTTTATGCTGGTTGAATGGAAGAGAAGGCCTTATGGCCTTAACTGCCAGCTAAAATAAATAATAATAATAATAATAATAATAATAATAATAATAATTATTATTATTATTATTATTATTATTATTATTATTAGTATTATTATTATTTCCACAAGAGTTCTTCTCAGTGTGCCACTAGACACACACGCAATGGGACTTCCATGTCGTGGGCGCAGTGCAATTTCAATGTAAAATAGACGTTAATTAAGCCATGCACTTATAAATTACAAACCGTTGTAATACAGTGATAGTACATGCGGCTACATACCATTGATTCTGAGTTCAGTACCCGGGGAGGATTATGTAAATTTATTTCTCTGTCATGTGGTTACGTGTTTGTCCCATGCCTCCTGCAGTATTGCGGTATGTGAATGGATGGTACATGTGATATTTTCTATTGCTTGTATATTACCCCATAATAGCTGAAATAGTGAAAAAATTGAAACTAAAATTATTGGAAATAGGAGGAGAAGAAATTAAGAAATAAAGCGACAAATTATATTGTCACTGCTTTAACAGTAATAAGACGTATAGGTTATCGAAAATAAATATTAATTTTTACGTTAATAATTACTTAGAAACGATTCTTAGGAGAATTTTTAATTTTTGTGTCAACTGGTAAAAGTAGCCAACTCACATTTAGATGTATAAATTTACTATTGTGTCAGAAGAACTGAAATAAACAAAATGGAAAATAACACAAACAGAAACATATTTTGAAGATTAAGATTAAGAATGAAAGCATGGCACACTATAAAGTAGCAAAAACGTAGGGAAAGGAGAAAAATTACAAGATTTGAAATATAGAAGAGAAAGAAGAAAAAATCTATACTTAGTAAACGTAGAATGTTGAGATGAGGTATATAAATAAAAATCAGTCCAAGCTGAAAAAAAAAATGATAGGAGTATGAGGGCAAAACACATCGAAGCTAGAGAATTAGAATAAGGAACCGGCGATGCAGGGGCCGTGGAAGAATTCGATAATGAAGAATATGAGAAGTCGGATAAGACTGGAGAAAGAAGAGTCCACTTTAGTTGCTGGTATCGGAGGAGATTAAGGAAGGAGGTGGAGAAGAAGAATCGAAAGTGAATATGTGAAAGGAGAATTCTAAATTGTAGAAGATGTAGAATTCGGAAGTGGAGGAGATGGAGAAAAAGAACAATCGAAAGTAAAGTATTTGGAGAAGGAGCAATCGGAAGGAGAGGAAGTAGAGAAAAAGAAGAGTCGAAAGTGGAAGAGGTGGAGAAGAAGATCAGTAGGAAGTGAAGGAGGATGGAAAGGGAGAAAGAGTTGTCAAATATTGGAGTTGGTGGAGGACAAATAGTCGGAAGTAGAAGAGGTGGAGTAGTCGAAGATGAAGGGGGTGAAGAAGGAGTCGGAAGTAGAGAAGCAGATGTCAGTTATAGGGCATGGTGGAGAAAGAATAGTCGGAAGTGGCAGAGGTGGAGAAGGAGTCGAAGTGGGGGACAGGAGAATGTGTCAAATATATAAGGTGATGGAAGAGAATGAATTAAAAGTGGAAGAGGTGGAGAAGAAGTCGAAGGGGGAGACAGGAGAAGGTGTCAAATATATAAGGTGATGGAAGAGGATGAATTAGAAGTGGAAGAGGTAGAGAAGGAGTCGAAGTGGGGGACAGGAGAAGGTGTCAAATATATAAGGTGATGGAAGAGGATGAATTAGAAGTGGAAGAGGTAGAGAAGGAGTCGAAGTGGGGGACAGGAGAAGGTGTCAAATATATAAGGTGATGGAAGGGGATGAATTAAAAGTGGGAAAGGTGGAGAAGGAGTCGAATTTTGGGACAGGAGAAGGTGTCAGATACGTAAGGTGATGGAAGAGGATGAATTAGAAGTGGAAGAGGTGGAGAAGGAGTCGAATTAGGGGACAGGAGACGGTGTCAAATATATAAGGTGGTGGAAGAGGATGAATTAGAAGTGGAAGAGGTGGAGGAGTCGAAGTGGGGGACAGGAGAATGTGTCAAATATATAAGGTGATGGAAGAGAATGAATTAGAAGTGGAAGAGGTGGAGAAGGAGTCGAAGTGGGGGACAGGAGAATGTGTCAAATATATAAGGTGATGGAAGAAGATGAATTAGAAGTGGAAGAGGTAGAGAAGGAGTCGAAGTGGCGGACAGGACAAGGTGTCAAATATATAAGACGATGGAAGAGGATGAATTAGAAGTGGAAGAGGTGGAGAAGAAGTCGACGTGGGGGACAGGAGAAAGTGTCAAATATATAAGGTGATGGAGGAGGATGAATTAGAAGTGGAAGAGGTAGAGAAGGAGTCGAAGTGGGTTACAGGAGAAGGTATCAAATATATAAGGTGATGGAAGAGGAAGAATTAGAAGTGGAAGAGGTGGAGGAGTCGAAGTGGAGGACAGGAGAAGGTGTCAAGTATATAAGGTGAGGGAAAGGAAGAATTAGAAGTGGAAGAGGTGGAGAAGGAGTCGAAGTGGAGGACAGGAGATGGTGTGAAATATATAAGGTGAAGGAAGAGGAAGAATTAGAAGTGGAAGTGGTGGAGAAGGAGTCGAAGTGGAGGACAGGAGAAAGTGTCAAATATATAAGATGATGGAAGAGGAAGAATTAGAAGTGGAAGAGGTAGAGAAGGAGTCGAAGTGGGGGACAGGAGAAGGTGTCAAATATATAAGGTGATAGAGGAAGATGAATTAGAAGTGGAAGAGGTAGAGAAGGAGTCGAAGTAGAGGACAGGAGATGGTGTCAAATATATAAGGTGATGGAAGAGGAAGAATTAGAAGTGGAAGAGGTGGAGAAGGAGTAGAAGTGGAGGACAGGACAAGGTGTAAAATATATAAGACGATGGAAGAGGAAGAATTAGAAGTGGAAGAGGTGGAGAAGGAGTCGAAGTGGGGGACAGGAGAAGGTGTCAAATATATAAGGTGATGGAAGGGGATGAATTAGAGGTGGAAGAGGTGGAGAAGGAATCGAAGTGAGGGACAGGAGAAGATGTCAAATATATAAGGTGATGGAAGAGGATGAATTAGAAGTGGAAGAGCTGGAGGAAGAGTAGGAACTGATGGAGGTAGATAAGAAGATCAATCGGAAGTGAAGGAGACGAAGAAGGAGTCGGAAGCGGAGAATGAGGAGTCAAATATAGAATATGATGGAGAACGAAGATTTGGAAGTGGAAGAAGTGGAGGAGTCTGTGATTGTGGAGGAGGAGGAGGAGTCGGAAGTGAGGAATGCGGAGGAGTCGCTAGTGGAGAAGGAGGTGTCCAATATACAAGGTGACGGAGCAGGAGTAGTTAGAAGTGGAAGAGGTGGAGAAGGAGAGGAGTCGAAAATAAAGTAAATGAAGAAGGTGTCAGAAGTAAAGAAGGCGAAAAGGGAGTCGCAAGTGGATGGAGGTGGAGAAGGAGGATTTGGAAGTGAAGAAGGCGGAGGAAGGTTCGGAAATGGAGATGGAGGTATCATAAATGTAGGAGGTGGTGGAGGAGAAAACGTCGGTTGTGGAGAAAGTGCAGAAGAGAAGTAGATGAAAGTAAAGGAAGTGGAGTTGGTGTCTCAATTTGAGGAGGCGGAGAGGAAGTGAAAGAGTGGAGGCAAAGAGAAATCAAAAGTGAAAGAGGTATAGAAGTTTGAGTCGGAAATGGAAGTGGTGGAGAAGAAATTATAAGAAATGTAGAAGTTTGAGAAGGAGGTGTTAGAAATGTAGGAAGTGGAGGAGGTGAAGAGGTGAGAGGATTTTGGAAGTGAAGGGAAAGAGAGGAGAAGGAAGTGGAGGGTTGGGAAAAAGAGACGAAATCGGAAGTTGAGGAGGATGATGAGCCCAATGTGGAGAAAGAGCATGAGTCGGAAGTGGAGGGAGTAAGGGAAAGAAACAATCATGGATGAACAAAGAGGAGATGGAGGTCGAGAAGTAGGAAGAATAGTAAGGGAAGTCGGAGAAAGTGAGACAAGAGTATGAACTATAGAAGGAGAAAGGGATGGAGAAGAAAAATTCGAGTTGGAGATGGAGAAGCAAGAATAGAATATACAGCAGAAGGAGAAGTAGCCTAAGAGATGAAGGTAGAGAAATATCACAGTCAATCATTGTGGGCCATTCACGTTTGTTAAGCACTATTACCATACCAAATTTGTCCCCAATTAAAATGTATCGCAGCGAAATTCCGTTCAGTGAATCAGTAAAGAATCTAGGTATTTATATGGATAAAAGTTTAAATTGAAACTTTCAAGTTGCAGAAACCTGCGCAAAAGTATTCTCATTAATCCACTCGTTTAGGCGATTGAAGAATTTTCTACCCTTTTCCATGAAAAAAAAAAATGTTAGTGCAAACACTCGTGATGCCCCACTTCGATTACTGTGATATTCTGCTTACTGACCTAAGCGTTACTTCGGCGCAGAGACTACAACGTGTTCATAATATGTGCGTCCGTTTCGTCTGCAATATTCGCCGGGCTGATCATGTAACACCATCCCTCGAAATGTTGTCCTGGCTCCGTCCAGAAGATCGTAGGAAAATCCACTGTCTTTCCCTTCTCTTTCACATATTGCATTTCTCCACTCCTGCGTCTCGTTTTCAAAATTTATCCACCCATCATAACCTAGACACACGATCACAACACTCCTCAATATTATCCATTCCCTCCCACCGAACATCCTCATATTCATCTTCTTTCACTGTGGCTGTTCCTCGACTTTGGAATTCCCTACCGAGTAATGTCAGGGACTGTCAGACATCAAACCAATTTAAGAATAGGCTTACGAATTATTTTTCTAACAATTCTTGTTAACAATAATAGCTGTTTCAGGTTTCTCAATGTTTAATAGTTATATATATATATATATATATCACAGATAAATATCTAAATTATCTCTATTATTATTATTATTATTATTATTATTATTATTATTATTATTATAACTATGTCTTACCAATATGTATTATTGTCACACTAACATTACTTATCCAACTTTCATTATTTACTTTCATGTTGTTTTATGGTCTAGATATTAATGTAATAACCATGTAAGCAATTGTATTTAATTAGAATTAGAGTCTGGCTGGGCGGAAGAGAAGGCCTACTGGCCTTAGCTCTGCCAGATTAAATAAATAAATTATTATTATTATTATTATTGTTGTTGTTATTATTATTATTATTATTATTATTATTATTATTATTATTATTATTATTATTATTATTATTATTATTTTATTTGAAATGGAGAGGAGAGAAAGAAAGAGAATCGTACAAGCGGGGAGAAAAGTGATGAAAGAAGAAGCTTATGTGCTTATTGCTATATTATGTATCTTGGTCTTTCAAAATCCACTATATGATTGAACCTCTGAACAGTAGCCTGCTGTTTAACTAAGCGCGTCATTATAATTTGTAGCGGTATATAAAGATATGGCCAACGGTTTATTCAAGACGATATTTGAAAGTAACTCTAACATGCGCTTACGCCCTTACCTCTCTACTTAAAAGTTAAGTTACTCTATTCTCTTAACTCGTTCCCATTCACTTCCTATGCAGTTTCGCCTTTGGTTAGGTGCTTTATCACATAATGAAGGCACTCTGATTTAGACTCAATTCTGGTTTTCCTAATTTTTATGTAGTTTTATTGATCACATCATTTGCGGCGAGGAAAATTTCATACTAATTGGATAAACATCCGCTCTGATAATTTTTATAATAATAATCCAAGTTAATCACATATTCGATCAATCATTTTATCTTGATGGCTATCACCACCCATACGCAAATAAACTCCCATCGCTAGGTAAATCCGTTAATGAGCTATTTAATATTATAAAGTTGGGCGAATTGAATACGAACGAGATGAATTGTATACAGTCAGTCTTGTTAACATCGTTTTAATGAAGCCGATTTTACTAATGACAAATTAAAATGTTTTAAATTTTGTAGTTGTAGTCAAATTAATGATGAACTAATCCAAAACAATCGGATAGAATTACATACTGACCTATAAAAGAGATTGCTCTAGTTGCACATACATAATGTACCACATGCAGTGCTATTTCTGTGTAATATTCTGTAAGTTTTACTAAGCAGATCTTATGGTAATGCCGTAATCTAGTTTAATACAACTGCTCATAGCCGTAATCTCAGTTTTATGAATAACTTCAATTAATAATAATTTGTGCGAGATCGTGCGTATTTGGTTGGTTTCCGCACAAAACCAATCCGCGGAAAGTCTGAAATTCCACATTCAGTATTCCCAACCTAACACACACAACAATTTCCCTCTTCTTACCGCTTAAGTGACATATTGATTTTGCTACTTTACGCTTTTAACATATTATTTTTAAAGACGTTCAGTATAGTAATAATTATAAATTGGAAACTTACCACTGCAATTTCACCTAAATTTAACTGTTAATTATTGTTTTTAAATATTTGCAAAAATTAAGTAAACTGTACAACTCCGCTCGCCATGGATTTATTCCAATTAATCGAAATTTGCAGCTTGATGCTTTACTTTTCGCTGATGATTTAGTTCTCATGGCATCAACTGAAGATGATTTACAATATTCAGTACACAATTTAAATATGGTCAGTGAAAAATATAACATGGAAATTAATATTGAAAAATCGAAAATCATGTCATTTTGTGGGAAATTCCCTGTACCAAGTAAAATCTGTTTGAATAATAAAATAATAGAAAGAGTAAATACCTTCACTTACCTTGGCTATACACTATTACCTTATGATGAAGTAGATATTGCTGAAAAATATGTAAATATAATAAAACAATGGGGATCATTAATAAAATCATGAAACCTTCACTAGTACAAAGACACACAAGAATAGGCTTGTATAAAACCTTAGCACAGCCAGTATTAAGCTATGGTAGTGAAGCGTGGACTGTGAAGAATAAAGATGTTAGTAGATTAACAGCAAGTGAGATGAGGTTTATGAGAGCAACAGCTGGATATACTCGCTGGGATAATAAAAAAATGAGGACATAATGCAAGAAATTCAAATAGAACCCATTATACAGTTCATCAGCAAATATCAACTTCAGTGGAAGGGTCATCTCGAACGAATAATCGATGCAGAATTCCAAAAGCACTGTTTCATTACCATCCATATGGCAAAAGATCTGTAGGCCGTCCAAAGAAGAGATGGACTGAAAATTCTAGTTTGAGACCGTAACAGGCCACTTGGCCTAATACTTGTTAGGAAGATGATGATGATGATGATGATGATGATGATGATGATGATGATCTACAACTCCACTAAAGTTACTGCATTCGTGATGCAAGTACCATTAAGGAAGCCGTGAAAAAATCAACAAGATTCCAGGCTCATTATAGACTGGGGGGGGGGGAAGACAAACGTATATCACGGCCTGCTGGAGTATAGTAAACACAGAAAACATTTTAAAGCAACAATGTTGAAGATAGATATTTTTGTTTTGCAAATTTGCCGTCATTGAACAGAAACCAAGATGGAGATTTAATTGCAACTAATTAGAAATTCCTCTTTCAGGTATGTAATAAACGATCTTCGCACAAAATAATTTACGATACACGAGCGGTATGTTTTCTTTCAATTCTCGGATATTAAAAAAGCTCAACTACGTTTCGCTTTTTCAAACTTTTCCTCGAACATGAAAACTTCAACATACCGCTCTTGTAACTCTTATTACTATTAACATTAGTCTATCTTTTTCTTCGTCGTCACCGTTCATACTCGAGAAGTGGGAACATTACCCCACTCTCTCTTCTGTCCTGTAACCCTATATTGATAATGGAAACATAAATACGTGGTGGAAGTGAAATAATCCTGAGGATTGAAAGGAATGATGGAGAACACTTAAATTAATAGAAAACCTATATTAAGTTTGGTGTTTAAATGGACTGTTAGTTACAAAATTGAGTTGGGAGTTTCAGCAGTCTAGAAACACATTGCTCTTTGTTCTCGTAATACAGATGTAAGAAGTCAACGAACTCAGATCTGTCTGCCTTAGTGAACTACCTCCCATCTCCCTTTCTGACTACAATGTTGTAAGTTGGTCAGATCAATCAGTGGCTTCGTGTTCATGCTTTTTAAAATTAAATTTACACGTTGTGTTGAAGCCTTGGGGGATTATTTTGAAGATTGTTAGCTGTGAGTTATGAACTTTGTTTCCTTCTGTGCATAATAAAACAATGATTTCTATTTTCGCATCATTCAATTTCCCTTACCCATTTCCTCCTGTACTCGCACCCAATTTGGTACTAGCATTGCGAAGCACATTCCAGTGACCTTCAATCGCATATAGTGAATTTCTATTCCTGAAGCTTTATTGGTGATATAATATAGTTGCCAAGACTTATGAAATGACCTTCGTACGTACGTACGTACATACATACATACATGCATACATGCATGCATGCATACATACATACATACATATATACATACATACATATATAAAATAGTGTTGCATAATGTATTTAAAAGATCGAACAGTAGCATAGATGTTAACACGTTGTAAATAGTAAATTTAGGGAAAGTAGGTTAATTTGTTAAATAGTATATTTCTAAACATAGTTTTTAAAATGATTATCAATAGTATTGATTTTTTATCTGTAAATAGAAAAGGAATAGGTACTAAAATAGTGTTGTACAAAGTATTTAAAAGCTTCAACAGTAGCATAGATGTTAACATGTTGTAAATAGTAAATTTAGGGAAAGTAGGTTAATTTGTTAAATAGTATATTTCTAAACATAGTTTTTAAAATGATTATCAATAGTATTGATTTTTTTATCTGTAAATAGAAAAGGAATAGGTACTAAAATAGTGTTGTACAAAGTATTTAAAAGCTTCAACAGTAGCATAGATGTTAACATGTTGTAAATAGTAAATTTAGGGAAAGTAGGTTAATTTGTTAAATAGTATATTTCTAAACATAATTTTTAAAATGATTAGCAATAGTATTGATTTTTTTATCTGTAAATAGAAAAGGAATAGGTACTAAAATAGTGTTGTACAAAGTATTTAAAAGCTTCAACAGTAGCATAGATGTTAACATGTTGTAAATAGTAAATTTAGGGAAAGTAGGTTAATTTGTTAAATAGTATATTTCTAAACATAATTTTTAAAATGATTAGCAATAGTATTGATTTTTTTATCTGTAAATAGAAAAGGAATAGGTACTAAAATAGTGTTGTACAAAGTATTTAAAAGCTTCAACAGTAGCATAGATGTTAACATGTTGTAAATAGTGTATTTAGGGAAAGTAGAATAGGCTAGCAATAATGTGTATACATTGTATTCGGAAGAGTTAGCAATATTGTAATGTGTAGTCTATTAGCATGTAGTATTGCATTTTTGTAATGGAACATGCTTGTAAACAAGGTTTAAAAAAATACATACATACATACATAATCTGTTATCGCGCTTTCAATTTCTTACAACTCTTCGAAACCGACATCAAGCGCTTCTTTCTATCCCTCATCATAGAACGTCTTTATACTCATCCTCCTATACTGTAGAAATACCTCGCCTCTGGAATTCGTTACCTAATGACGTCAGGGACTGCCGGACTTTATCACAATTTAAAATTAAATTGGAAAATTTTGTCTTAGTTAATGTTTTTTAGGTATTGCTAGAAGTTTTGATTTGTGTTTTTTTTTTCTTTTTCTTGTTTTAAATCTAGACTAAAATTGCAAGTTTCTTGTTTATGTTAGTTGATTACTTAGGATATAATTAATTACGATACTTGACCACTCATTTAAAGTTTGTGTGACTGCAACCTGTGTATATTTTTGTGTGGCTTTACCTTGTTTATAGTGTTTTTTTTCTCTCTCTCTTTATTTCTTGTGTAGCTTTAATTTCTAAGTGATTTTTTTTCTGTTTATTTCTATTATTGTATTTGTATTCCTGGTGTTGTGGAAGATAAGACCTGATGGCCTTAACTACACAAGAATAAATAAATACTTTCATACATACATACATGCATACTGTACATACACGCATACATACTGTACACACATGCACGCATAAATACATACATACGTAACAATAATAATAATAATAATAATAATAATAATAATAATAATAATAATGATAATAATGATAATAAATTTATTAATTCAGGTCATCTCTTCCACGCCACCAGATACATGTATATCTACAGCGAAAAAACGTACGTGCATACATGTATGTATGTATGTACGTATGTATTTTTTCTAAAGATTTATTTACAGCATGCTCCATTACTTGGAGTAATAATACATGCTTCTCTTTAGAATTCTTGATACAAAATTTACATTACTTCTTTGCACTGTTGGAGAAATAAAATTATATAGTACAAAACGGTAGAGATACAGAGAGAGAGAGTGTTTTGTGTGTTTTTTTTTGTTTTTTTTTGTTTGTTTTTGTGTGTGTTGTGTGTTTTTTATTTTATTTTTTTTATTTTTGTGAAATTTGGTTTGAAGTTAGATTAGTTGTAATTGTGATAATCAATGATAACGGTAGTAATAATAATAACTGTTGTTTTACTATTTTATTATCAGTAGTATTATTTTTGTTTTATTTGAAGATTCAAACTGTGTACAGTTATAGCACGAATGGCCGTACAGGCTCGAGCGAAGGATCTTGCGTACATGAGTTTGTATAATTTATTATGCATCAATAAATTGCACTTCATGTATGTATGTATGTATGTATGTATGTAATTATCAATGTTTGTATGTTTGTTTTTTTTTTGTATCTTGTGTATTGTGTATGGGCGTCCATGCGTACGTGCGTATGTATGTAATTTAATTATCGTATCAGATGCTAATTGTGTGCAGTTTAAAGGAGAAACCGAAAAGGGAATAATATTTTTGTCAGTAGGACGAAACATGAAAATCCAGTGTATTTTTATTTGTCAAGAAACCTAAAAACGTTGGAAGACAGAGTGATAAATAGCACAGTTCATCGTTTATGAAGACGATGGGCATTTTTTAACCCTCACCCTGTATCTATATAAAACATCATCTAGAGGTACTCTTGAACCCAAGTGCTGCAATTTGTCCGGCGGTCTGTTCTTTTTTACCCTTCCTCCTCCCTTCTTCTCTTGGCGAGCCCACGGGAACAACCCCCCATACTCCTTCAGTTTTCATCTCAGTGAAGCATGTCGGGATTTGCCAGTAACCCCCTCAGCGCCCTCCCTGTGGTCTGCCGATAAATCACCTGTAGCCCTTCCCCCTTTCCCCCCATACTGCCTCTTCGGTCTTCAACTACTGTAAGAATTAGAGGTTTTCTTCTATTCCTCCACAGATGATCGCACCGAAAACTGTTATTGTGATTGCTGTTGATTTTTCTTTTCTCTTCCTCAAACGGTACCCTTTTCCTTTATGCTTTTAAACCCTTTATTTACATAATTTTCTTCCTGTCAATCTTCTTGGATAAAATCTTTCGTCGCGGTGTTCAAAATTTTGCTTTGACCATTTTCAACGAAACTTCACCAAATTCAAGATAGTTTGTTTTATAATAATACTATGGCTTGTGCAGCAAATCCTGCAAACTAAGTTCATTAGACGTTCAAATAAAAATTTTTGAGATTTACAGTATTTTGAATTAAGAATACCAGACATTTTGAAAGTTATTTGCTTCCGTAATAATGAAACATACACCCTTTGAATGTTTTTATGCTTTTTCTTGAACCTATCTTCCTTCAGTTTTTGAGTTTCAGCGCGAAACTCAAGTAACAATGTCAGGACGACCAGTGGGTTTTCCATGTGGGAATAAAGCAATAGCTATTTCCGGTCATTGTAGATTGTAGGTGAAAGTTAAAAAAATCTCAGGTTTGCTATGCTTTCGAACAACTGACATAGCATCTTCGTATAGTTATTGCATGTAGAGCTTGAAATGTAGAGGGTAAAATTATTTTATCCTGCTAAGAGATCTTGCTGAAATGATCGGGAGACTACATAAGTTTGTAGGCTTCTTATTTTATCAGTAAGTAATATCGTTTGGTCTTTTCTTAGGAAATGTAAATTTAGCGCTCTCTCGAGCAAATACTAAAGAGAATGACGTATATAAATATCTACACCACACCGCCATTAAGTATATGAAAAAGACCTATCCCCGCTTGATTAATAACTATAAAAATATTTGATTTTTAATAACAATATCATTTTCTTACGTAAGTTTTGTAGTTATATTATACTATACAGCCGCCACTCAGTAAATTATAGAAATGAAGATCTAATTTAAGATATTCTCTACATCTACTTACATAACCCCAAAACGTTTCACTTTCATATCATCAATATAGCATTAATATGTATAATCAATGAAAAATAGTCACATCATGGCATTAACTATAATAATATTTCATTTCTAATGGTGGTAATGTCATCAAACCACCTCAAATTTTGTAGATTTTAATATCCAATACACAGCTGTACTCAGGAAATTACACACCGAAGAATCAGACCTGTAAATTATTTTAGTAAGTCTTGAAATTTTTAATAACCAATTGAATTTTGAGTTCTAAATATGTCAGCAATCCTGCAGATCATGGCCTTCGTGTAATACCCTATTGTTTATTGTAGTGTGTTTGTGTTTTGTTTCATTCTGAAAAGCCATTATTTCTCAATACTGACGTCAGATGGATTTTGGAAAATAGGAAAACGATGTAGAAAAATTGATATTTTACTGAAAACTGCTATTTTTCTGAAATATTTTGGGTTCCAAGCTTCAAAATGAGGGATCATTTATTAAAATCCGTACATCCGTTTTCCCGTAATTTCCATTACCAATTCAAATTATATATATATTTTTTTTCTGAAAAATAATGCATTTAAAGTGCTGGTTCGGTGGTGTTGAACATCAACCTCATATGTCAAAGAAATGAACAAAAATATGAGATTAGTAGGGCTAGGAAGTTGAGGAAAAATACTTATTTTTTTGTTCGAGTGTCCCAAAACGAGAACCAACATAATATAAGTTCATTTTGGGTCATTGTAGGCCGGAAAATGGTAGGTTTTCTTTCTTCTTTTTTGTCTTTTTCGGCATTTTTCGACTTATTGGTCCTTTTTAGCCTCTTTTTTTTTTAGATCTTAATGGGTTTTTGCAACTTCAGCTTCTTTCGACTACATTTTTACTGTCACTTTTACAATTCACCACAAGATCTCACTTGCTTCAAGTAAGGTATGCACCAATGACATCCGTTGATGTGGAGAGAACTTTCTCGATGTTTCGCAACGTACTCTCAGAAAAATGGCGATCCTTTACATCTAAGAAACTGGAGATGACTATTGTGATATGTTGCAATGCTAACTGAGGTAAAGTTTCCGAAGTCCAATTTTTGTGGTTAAGCCAGATATTCTAGTTATATTAATTTCGATTTATTTCTCCATTGCGGGTTCGCTGAATTCATTCTGGCAAAAGTCGTTCATTCTAAATTCTCCAAATACTTTTTTTTTTAAAACATGGAATTTCTTTTTCAAATCTAATGTTAATTTAAAAAATATGTAATGTCTGAAAGAAGAAACATTTCATTCAAATAGTGTTTTTGGCACTGAATGTTGCATACCTCCAGAATTTTGTATTTTTGAAACATTATATTCATTAAATATGTAATTGAAACTGAAATTATTAATTAATTTGGATCAACTTTTTACGTCCCTTTTTCTAGTCTTTAGGTCCTTTTTAGGATATCTTTAGATCTTTTTAGGCAATTTATAGGTATTCAACTTCCAAGCCCTAGAGATTACACATTCTTTCTATTAAAGAAGTATTCCCAAACCTTCCGCAAACACATCTTAAGTCAAACCATAGATATAAATTTTACAAGAAGAGATTAAAATATCGTCTTTTGTCAGACATTTTTTTCATTATCAAGATATTAAATGTTTTTAAATTTATTTCATTTTCCGTAATATATTGAATATGATCAAAGTTATTTCTTTCTTCTTTTTAATTTTCCTAAATTTTATCAGTAATAGGCCAACGTAACTGTATTACGAAAGATAGTAATTCGTTTCCATGGTGATTTAATTTGAACCAAAGCATTATCCCAGTTTTTTTTACAGATTTTATACGAATGAGAATACTTGATTGTATTCCCTATCTTGATCTTCTTCATTTTTAGCATAGGTAGATATTTCACTTGACTGCACGAAGGAAGGTATGTAAACATTTTATACACACGCACTTCATAGCGTTTACCGATAAAAATGTAGGACATAGAGCATATAACGTACAAAATTGAATAGCAGTCTTGACATGTACACAAGCATATCCTTTGATCTACATGTACCGGCACCATGTCGTTACTAAGAAACGACAATCCCTTGATCGTGATCGGTCAACAACAGTGACGCAACTCAACACCGTTTCTTGGTTACGATTTGTGAAGGGAAATGAAGGAATCTGTTATATGTACTAGCCTAGGTACATATTATGTATATTCATTAATATATGTCACATATTATTTTATTGCTTAATGATCTTTGATTTTATCGAAAAATAATTTAATTCTTCTTCTACTGGTGTTGATAAAGATGATAGTACATATTAAGAATTGGACGAAGCGCACGTTTCGAATATATAGCAAATTGTCGCAATTTTTCTTGGTGTTCCTGCATCTCTAGATGCTGATAGTATATACTGTAAGGCCTACAGTTATATGCTAATTTAGACACTCTTGTCTTTTCTATTCTATCTGTAAGTTGTTTCCAGTTACTTCACAGATTGTTTCTTGTAATTTATTCTGATTATTCTAACTTCTGGGAGGCTCATCATGCTAACCACACGATACCTCCATTCTGGTTGGATGATCGTCCACCTCTGCTTCGGCAGACCTACCAGCAGCTGTAGCGCCGCGGATTATTATTATTCTAAGTGCCGCGTTATTCCCATTGCATATAGTAGTATATCTTTTTTACTGTCTTTTATCATCCCTAAAAATAATTTGTTCTTTTCTTTCTTTCTTTCTTTCTTTCTTTCTTAGATTTTGGAACTTTTTTTATAGTACCGCCAATAATTTTTAATTTTACGATATCCCATTTATATTCTCTTATGTTAAATGTTTACATTAATTTCATAAACTACATAGGCTAACTAGAGTACGGTATGTGTTCTAGAATATATTATCTATTAGTGATCCTTTGACCATTTTTATGTTTCTAAAACTAAACTTGTTAACTTACTTTTTTTCATTTCATAAAACTATATTAAATACCAGCCATATCCGTGCGCTCCGCTGCACCGTTAGAAATAAATATAAAGTAATTACATAATTAAAATATGACATTTGATCGAGGGAACATTCGTGTTTGATAGAAGGATAAATCGTTTAATATGTTACTTAATTTAAATTGCATCCAAATAATTAAAATGCGATCATTTTGGTCCAGAGACCACTCATTGGTGCAATGACAATTCCTTTAACATGTTTCTAATTTTTATTACATGCAACCATAGTTTAATGAACATTAACATCATTTAGATTTAATGTGTATACTTTATTTTACTTGTTATAGGTTTCCATTGAATTATGGTAATAACTTAATTTTAACCCTTGTTTTCTACGTCTTCAGTAAATGGCGTTTAGCCCACTATAGTTCTGAAACCTTCAAATAACTTAAATTATATTATATAATATTACATATGTTATATTATATTTTATTATATATATTATATTATATTATATTATATTATATTATATTATATTATATTATATTATATTATATTATGTTATGTTATGTTATGTTATGTTATATTATATTATATTATATTATATTATATTATATTATATTATATTATATTATATTATATTATATTATATCAGAAGTTACTGTAATAACATTATAGTATTATGTCCATCTAGAGAAACTACACTTTCCAATGGTGAAATAATAATTAATTATACAAATCGGTTAATTTAGCTTCCGATATTACTTCATACAAACACAGAAACATTCTCTATAGGCTATCTTTCATAGCTTTCGATTGTTGCTGTCCAAGGCCCCTTATAGACGAAGTCATTTGTTTTTTTTAATTATGCGGCCTTAGATGGCAGTTATTTTAATTTTTTAAAACTCATTTATCTCATTAAATATCAGTCCTATAAAAATTTTTCAAGGAATAAACCTTATCGCAAATTATTTAAACAAAAACTTTTGTTATGTAACATTTTTCACAAAAATCAATAATAAGCGAGATATTTCGATTTATTTAATTCAGGCCCCCCTTATAACCTCCCCTTTATATAATGTTTTTTGAATGCCATATAGCCTAATATCTAAGTTACAACGAACATAATTTATATTCCAATTTTCATCGAAATCCGTTCATCCATTATCGAGTGAAAAGGTAACAAACAGACAGACAGACATACAAAAAAAAAATTTCAAAAAAGCGATTTTCGGTTTCAGGGTGGTTAATTATATATGTTAAGACCAATTATTTTTGGAAAATCGAAAATTACCAGAAAAATTTCGGCTACAGATTTATTATTAATATAGATTTCACTAAAATTCTGTAGGAAAATATTTTAATTATAATTTATTGTGTAGTAGAAAATAGTTTAGATTTAAGCTTGATTTAATTTCATATCCAAGTCAGATTTCTTCCACCACTCTAGAATCACGTCAACGATATTATATAGTGTGTTAATTAAATATGGAATATTGCTAATAAGTCTTGATATTCATTTTATGAAAACTGCCAAAAACAAAAGTTGAAAGAGATATCTAACTAAAACTTATGATCGTGATCTCACAAAAGTATTGATTCATGTACAGAATTTGGCAAAAAAATAACATTTTTTAAATGGTACTCTGTATTAAATTATACATATTTGAGATCTCCATTCAATTTTACATACAAATAGAAGTTTGACTCAGCATAAATGATAAATACTCTCTTGTAAATGTTATGGCTTTGATAATATAACACAAAATAAATGTATGTATTCATATGGAGTAGGCCATGAAACAAACAAAACATTACTAATTATATTAGGTGAAGAATATAACGCGTGCGGTTCTGCGTTGTGTAACCTTCTCCATTGTCCTGTAACGTCATTCCTCTTAGCCCCAATTATTTTCCTAAGCTCCTTATTCTCAAACACCATTAACCCCTGTGAGTCCAAGTTTCACAAACATATAGAACAATTAGTATTATAACTGTTTTATAAATTCTAACTTTCAGCTTTTTTTGAGGGCAGACTAGAAGACAAAAGTTTCTCAACCGAATAATAGCATATTTATTCTGTGTTTAATTTCCTCTCGAGTGTACCTAATTTATTTTTGTTACTGTTGCTTCAAGGTACTTGAATTTTTCCAGTTTCAAAGGATAAATTTGCAATTTTCATATTTCCATTTCATACTATCTTAGTGTCACGAGACATAATCATATACTTCGTTTTTTCGGGCTTACTTACAAACCTATCTCCTTATTATAGCATTAATTGTTTAAAAATAATATTTAATAATGCACATTTGCAGATTACTATGGAACATTCACAGTGGCGATTTATATTTTGACTGCAGGAAAAAAGTCGGATTTCAATCTACATGAATTAAAGTATCAATTTATTTCCTGGCTGTTAAAGGAGCTATATTTTTAGAGGTAACTGATTATGAAATAAGTTCGTGAAAATTTTCGACTCGGGGGGGGTTAAATTTTGTTGCACTTGGAGTTGGCCGTAATCTCTCAGCATAATAAATTAGAGAGAACACAGAACTGATAGTATCTTGATGTGTCACGCACGACCATTTTATACCAAGATTAAATTACAGCCAAATTCTACCACCACGCCGGTGTCTGTATCATAGATAATGCTATTCGTCTTCGTCGTTGAAGTGCCCAGTTGGAAGCAACTTCGATATAAAACAAGTTTCCTGTTATTCCAGAGAAAACATGCACCTATACATTTCATAAAAACATTGCGAAGACACAAAAATATATTCAGAATATCGATATGAGACATTCTCTTTTTCCTCAGTGGCTGAGTTATTACAATTTACATAATTAGTTCTGATATTCAATTGATTAAACCATCTCAAGAGTCATGGTGTTTGAAGTTCGTTAAAATTCTTAACTTTGAGTTCGTCTGAAAGAAGTTACGGCTGGAAAACCACTTTAAAACATTACGTAAAAGAAAACTGTTCGTCATTGAGTTTGTTTCAGGCAAAATTTCCCAGAAATTTTATATTTTGAAGAAACGTTTACCTGTTGGTAAAATCACAGTTTAGTACAGGGACATCATTTTATTTTTACTAACATTTTTTTATATTAACCTGGCTATACCTTTGGATCAACGGTTGCTGCCCCCTTCCACGACTGGAGTTCGATGGCGTAATATACAAACAAATCACTTTCCTAGGTATAGGAGGGAAGAAAAGTAGTTCATCCATTTACGTAAACTAGGATATATCACGCTTTTGAATTTGATAATTTTCATTAGGTTTTTGTTTAATCAGAATACAGTACAGTATTAACAATGAGTGTTTTTACTCACGAACTGAGCTGTCCATACGAACGTATTCATTATGCAGTGTATATTATACAGTCTACAGCACATTAGCATACACTATAAAGAATGAAGTTAAATTGAAAAATATTCATAATATGGATATTTAAACACAATTTTCAAAATGGTGGCGGTTCATTTCGATACAGGCTTCAGTTCTAATGTTTGTAATTCCAATTACCAGTTTCGTCCTTCGTACTAGTAACTCATGCTGAAATAATTCTGTACCTACTCTGTAAAAGAGTATCTTACGTACTGTAAATTCAATCTTCACTTCTGCTCGATCCGAAAAGATAAAATTACTCAGACATGCTATCTACTGTCCGTCCAAGTGGTTATGTCGCAGGATCGTAGAAAGGAGGGAAATCACGTGACAGTTATTTACTTAACGAGGCCCTTTTATTTAAGTTATTTTAAACAGTTGTATGGGTATAATATTACGTAGATGTCCAATTCCTAACAGAAATTAATATTCTCAGAAAAGAGCTAAGACAGCCCAGCCACTAGCCTTTACAGAGAGGCGAATAAAGCTGGTGGGGAAAACTGGAATGCGACGTAGGCAAATGTACGACAGTACCTGTGCGAAAATGATGCAATATTGAAAGCTCTTTCGTCATTGGAAAACGCGAACATATTTTTGGAACATATTGTGGCGGTAGGGCTACTATGACTGTATATGCAGTCTTGGGTCTGTGTAGAGGACGGTTAAACTTCATTAGTAGAAGGGGTGGGAGTGAAGTACATTCAAAAACTCAGGTACAATAAAAATTGAAGTAAAAATAAAATGATGTCCTTGTATATACAGTCACGAAGCTTGAGTTGTGAGGGTGCTAGGAACAATAGACTGTGCCGGTATTATTTCGCATTGTCTGTAATGAGGCGATATTAGCGATCCTAGTGGTTAGCAACTATCTATGGATGCATATTTACTATGTATTGAGCTTCATGACTGTATATACTAGACTGTGGTAAAATATTATCAGTAGCATGTTGTACATTCCTCTCTGCCTTATCAGCCAATTTCTGTTCCTTCCCCAAAAAGGTGACTTAATGCTAATATCCATTACTGATCATCTTCTGAATCAGAACTATTAAACATACGAAGTATGTCATAAATATTTAATTATTGCAAATTAGGCCTAATTAATTAAACAAATAAATTTCATAAAAGAAATAACACAAAAATAATGGATGAAAAATGGAATGTATTCCTTACTAGGACATGGTTTATTATTCTGAGCCAGAATCTTTAAACATTTCATCTAAATTGCTACCATTAAGTATTTTTGCAATGATCATTAATATCAATTAATAATATCCATGCTGTTATCACTAACAGAGTAATAAGAAAATAAAATGGAATAATACTAAGCATGTTTACAGTAGGCACTACTGAATAAATACTATCTAATCAAAGCAAGAAAGTGTCAGGCAACAGTAAACGTGATCAAGGATGAGAATGGTGACTTGCTTGCAGACTCATTCAATCCTGAACAGATCGATAATCTATTTTGGGCAACTACTAAATGTACTCGTACATAGGCCAAATACAAATCATCGGGACGAAATTCAAATATAAACTTCTGAGTCATTTATACCCGAACCCACACGTTCTGAAGTCGAAACTGTGACAGAAAATTATAAAAAAGTATAAGTCTCAAGATATCGATCAAATTCCAGCAGAATTAATACAAGACGGTGGAAACGCATTATCTAGCGAAATTTTAAAACTTGTACTTGATATTTGGGAAAAGGAAATTGTACCAGAACAATGGAAGGAGTCCATAATTGTATCGATTTTTAAGAAGGGGGACAGGACTAACTGTGATAACTTTCGAGAATATCACTTTTGGTGACGTCGTACAAAATTTTGTCCAATATTCTTTTGAGAAGAATAACTCCGTACGTAGATGAAACTATTGGGAATCATCAGTGCGGTTTTAGGCGTAATAAATCGACTATTGATCAGATTTTTTCTATTCGACTGATATTGGAGAAAAAATGGGAGTATAAGGATGTAGTACATCTGTTATTCATAGATTTCAAAAAGGCATATGACTCGGTTAAGAGAGAAATTTTATATAATATTCTTATTGAATTTGGTATTCCCAAGAAGCTTGTTCGATTAATTAAAATGTGTCTGAGTGAAACTTACAGTAGAGTCGGTATAGGCCAGTCTCTATCTGATGCTTTTCAAATTCACTGCGGGCTAAAGCAAGGAGATGCACTTTTTAACTTCTGTCTAGAATATGCCATTAGGAAAGTTCAGGATAACAGAGAGGGTTTGGAATTGGAAGGGTTACATCAGCTTCTTGTTTAAGCGGATGACGTGAATATGTTGGTAGAAAATCTACAAACGATTAGGGAAAACACGAATATTTTACTTGAAGCAAGTAAAGCGATAGGTTTGGAAGTAAATCCCGAAAAGACAAAGTATATGATTATGTCTCGTGACAAGAGTATTGTACGCAATGGAAACATAAAAATTGGAGATTTATCCTTCGAAGAGGTGGAAAAATACAAATATCTTGGAGCAACAGTAACAAAAATAAATGACACTCCGGAGGAAATTAAACGCAGAATAAATATGGGAAATGCCTGTTATTATTCGGTTGAGAACCTTTTGTCATCTAGTCTGTTACCAAAAAATCTGAAAGTTAGAATTTATAAAACAGTTATATTACCGGTTGTTCTGTATGGTTGTGAAACTTGGACTTTCACTTTGAGGGAAGAACAGAGATTAAGGGTGTTTGAGAATAAGGATCTTAGGAAAATATTTGGGGCTAAGAGGGATGAAGTTACAGGAGAATGGAAAAAGTTACACAACGCTAATCTGCACGCATTGTATTCTTCACCTGACATAATTAGGAACATTAAATCCAGACGTTTGAGATGGGCAAGGCATGTAGCACGTATGAGGGAATGCAAAAATACATATAGAATGTTAGTTTGGAGACCGAGGGAAAAAGACCTTTGGAGAGGCCGAGACCTAGATGGGAGGATAATATTAAAATGGATTTGAGAGAGGTGGGATATGATGGATTAATCTTGCACAGGGTAGGGACTTGTGGGTTCTTTGAAAGCCATTTGTAAGTAACAGAATGCATACAGGTCTACTATAACACTGTCTGCAAGTTGAATATCTCGGTAACTGCTGACATCTAGAAACTTTTGACGAATCTATATGATAATGATTGAGTTGACATTTTTTTCCATCAAGAGAACTTAAATTAAAAAAAAAAAAAATTACTTAACACCTTCTTGCACCAAGGTTTTCAATTATTATTATAGTAGAACCCCGATTACCCGTCACCCTATTAACCGATTGGCTGATTATCCGAATGTCTATTTCTCGCTCTTTTCCTTCCTCAGAAATAAATAACTTATATAAAGTACTGTTTTGTATATCATATTAGTAGCACAGTCTAGTATATACAGTCACGAAGCTGAATACGTAGGGAATACGCATCCATAGATAGTTGCTAAGCACTAGGATCGTTACCATAGCCTCATTACAGACAATACGAAATAGTACGGACACAGTCTATTATTCCTAGTACCCTCACAACTCAAGCTTAGTGAATGTATATACAGGGACATCACTTTATTTTTACCAACATTTTTAACATTAACCTGGCTATACTCGGAAACACTGTTGTCCCCTTCCATTACAGGAGTTTGATGTTACTAGTGCAATATGTAAACAAATCATTCTACTAGGTATAGGAGGAGAGAAAAGTAGTGTATCCATTTACGTTGTAGGGAAATACGATATTACGATTTTCAGTTTGATCGTCACTTTTACGGAATTTATCAAAATACAGTAGAGTAGTAACATTTTTTTTTTTCAAAAACTCAACTTTTCAGGCGGCTATGTTCGTTATGTAATGTCTACTTTATTTAGCATATTAATTATTGATGTTATCATACAATATAGAGAGTGCATTTAAATTGAGGGGGTTATAAGTAAAGGGCTGTAAGTGTACTTAAGTTACTTTTGAGAAAATGGGGTTTAAATGTTTAAGCTTTTGTAAAATCGGTGAAATTTTTTATTTAAATTTTAATGTGTGATGAGATTAAAATATCCCTTTGCCACAAAAATTTTAGATACTTTTGCTTACACTGGATGCACTTAACTCATGTTATTACAAATGTCACTAGCATTCCTTTGCTTCTAGCCACCTAAATTCAAAAAAAGCTAATCTGAATTTTTTAAACAAGTTGCTGAAAATGGTTGCCGTTCATTACAATGCAGGCTTCAATTCAGTACGCGTATTATTAAAAACATTTTGAAGCATATTCTCTGAAATTGAATTTATCGTTTCTTGAATATAATTTTTAGTACGATATTACTAATACAGGTTCTTTCTTCTACAGAAAACGCAATCATATTTATGAAACACACTATACACTGCAGTGTTTACTTCACTGCTTGAAGACTTCGAATGCAACAGCAGCCGTAAGTTTGTGTGTCTGACGGGAGCAAGGACATTAGTGAAGGGGTGAGAGTGAAGTACATTCAGAAATGCAGGTACAATAAAAATGCAAGTAAAAATAAAATGATGTCCCTGTACTAGACTGCGTCAGTAGGTTCTACATATGTTTTTGCTATAGTTTTTTATTACAAGCCTTTATCGTTACACAGCATTGTTTACTGTTTGAATTGCTGTTCTATAATATAACTTCTATATAAAATGTCTTCCACGGGTGTTAACAGAAAACGTGTTGTGCTAAGTATCGAAAAAAATCGAAATAATTGAATGGTTTGAGAAAGAGGAACTGTGGCTCATTTCTCATCAGAATACGAGATTGGAGTTACAACTGCGCGATTTAATAAAAAAAACAAGGATAAAGAGTAAAATAAGTATGTAAATCTACAACATGAGACCTCCTTTATTCCTATCTTTCCTGAGACAGTCATTACAAAGGGCTTCCTTGTCCTTTAAAAAGCCGTCGTTTATAACCAGATTTAAATTAGTAAACTTCTGATCCACTTCATAGCGAGTTAAATACAAGACCATGGAGGAAATTACAAAATCTTCCATGGTACGGATTATCCGATATTTTCGAGTAACCGTTCAGTCCATTACCACGGATAATAGAGGTTCTACTGTATATGTATTTTGTAGATTTGAAAAAAAAAATATTTGGACTAGGCAGTGCAGTAGACTTGCTATGTCAGGTGAAGGTTTTTCATATCGCCATAAAACAACCATAAAATTTGTTTTCTGCTGAGTTTGCATGCGTTACATGATGTTCCCGCCAGATTTCTCTTCTTCCCTCTTCATCTTGATTAGCAGAGCCCTTATCGCTAGGTGCTGGCTGTTTCATTCCCGGACGCTCATCGGGCTTTAAATTAAGTTAGGCGGTAGCATTTCGATCTCGTCCAATGTATGGCTCACGAATAACCGGCTAGGCCCGGCCTGGCTTTGTTCGTTCTTTCTGTACAGTTCGGCGCGCTCCGTTATTGTCTTGCGATTCTATGTCGCTTTCGCTTGTGCGATGTTATTGGAAGTTTAGAGGTAATTGTTCAAATGTAATGACGAACTTCACCTAGGGACCGGATTTTTATGTAATTACATATATTCCTTTCAACCTAACCGTATATAAAGAACAAATCTTTGCGAATCTTGTAATTACCATTAATATATTAAAATTTAATACTACATATTTTTACATATTTATCCCACATTATATATTAAGGCTTGGTATTACATAAATCTACATATTTAAGCGTTTTATTCATTTTTACCTCTCTAGAAGGAAAAAAAAAACTTCTACTGGGGAAGTTTACAATTATTTGAAATACACAGATTTAAAAAGCCTTTTTACCTATGTAAGAGAGGAAATATTTCGGGAAGAAACATAATGTCCTTAGTTCCAGGAAGTAATAGAGGCACTCACCCCATACCGCCCACTGTAAATATGAGTGAACAAAAGGCAACCTTTCTCATAAAACTATCTTGTACTGTAAGAATCACTCAGAAAATAGCGTTGTCTTCATGCGATGGAGTGCGACTAGGACAGTTTGTAAATGCCTATTGTTTTAGGTTTTAGTAGGTACTTTGTTTCTTACAGAGAGCAGCTAAAATGCATGTGTCTCATATCTCCTTTTATTTTCTCCTAATCCAGTAAAGCGAAACAGTGCTTGCAGTACTGTTGTGTCATTCATTTCACTCAGTTCTCTAGTTTTCGTAGTTAAAGTATAAACTGCAAGTGAATTTATCTACTACTTTTAACTAACTAAAATGTGTCTTCAACCCTAACGACAAAAATAAAATCATGGATTGCGATGGACGAAGCTTTCACAGCAGGTGGAAAAATAGTAATGTGTCAAGTATGCGGTAAAAACGTCCAGTGCTCTATGAAATCACAACTGGAGATTCTTGCCTATCCTATACCTGCCAGATATTGATATTAAATATCTTCCTGATTTTACATATTTTGCTACATATTCAGCTTATTTTTCTTACATAAATATGTACATATTTCACACCTTGATATTACATAAAAATCCGGTCCCTATTCATGAGACAGTACTGAAACCAGCTTGCAGAGACGAGCTCAATATTACTTAATTTAAAACTTTAAGTAATTCTATCATTTTACTCTCGAAATGAAATGGTGCTAAATTTGATGCCTCAACCTTCTTTTCCCCCTCTTACAATTGCCACCATCACCACCATCAGTCAATTAGTCCACTGCGAAATGTCCACTGCAAAAATGTCCATCATCAATAATGTCCAGTATTGGATATTTTGGCTTGTGGACATTTCTTATTAAATATTGTAAAGTTTTTATACTGAACAACAATGTAATTTATTGTCACAACAATAACTCTTCACTCTCTACAATTTAACTTCACTCCCGTCAACAATGGGATTTGCTCTCCGCACAACAACACAGCATTCTTTATTGCACTCCACAAACGACAATGACAATTTACTTGGAATATTGAGAACAACAATGAACTGAATTTTAACTAATATTTACAAAGCATTACTTACAAATTACAACTGTCAGTTCTGATGTTCACAGTTCTTCTAGCTCAGTCACTCGAGTTCACAGTATCTCGAACCACAGACCTTCAGAGACAGTCCACTGTACTCGAACTCAGGTCCCTCCAACTGCGGTCCACTGCATTCGAACTCAGGTCCCTCCAACTGCGGTCCACTGCACTCGAACTCAGGCCTTCGGATGCTGACACAGTTGCGGACGCACACTCGAGTCGAACTCCGGTACACAAGACTGGCTTGCTTGCTCTGGCTTACTCACTGAATGGCTGAATAAACTGAAAACTGCTCAAGTTCGCTCGCGTTTCTTCTTTTATAGCAAAATCATAGTTACGAGAAATTTCTACGGGTGTCCTCTCGAATTATCTGGATATCTCCACTTCGGACGGACTTCTCTGGACGATTCGGGAGGGTCCGTCCCCCCTTCACTCCGCAAGTAGCAGCTGCGCGCGCACCCTCCCCTCGCCGCGTTGACGTAATACACCCCCTCTGCAGATGCTCCCCGTACCAGCGTTTCGTCGGACGCGTGTTCGAACCCCGTTGCAGCTGTCACAATATTTTGACTTCCGGGCAATTCTGCATATGAACATTTTGACTAGTGGCGTTATTTGATTGGACGTTTTAATTGTGAGCATTTTTATAGTGGCCTTTCTGTATATTGGACATTATGCTGTGGACGAATTGACCTGAAATGCCACCACTACCATCATGCGATCTCATGCAAAATTTTGCCAGATGCTGACAGCAAGCCTATGATCCGTCCAGGGTTCTGTAGAGTAACTTCGCGCATATAGGGGCGGAGTCTATCTGTGCCGGAGTGTATTGCGGGCAGCATCAGCTAGAGTCCGCTAAGGGGTAAGATGCTCGTGTTAGAAGGTAGATTAGAGATCAGATAGAAATTATCCCCTCCTGCAAGCGATTGCTCGCTTTGTTCAAGCAATGCCTCCCCTAAGAGCGATCATTGGCTCTAGCCCTCCCACATTCCACTTGCGCAGATGTCTTGTTTTGTCTTTCTACTCCACAGTTTCCTGGGACGGACCATAGAGAATATTGCAAAGAACGAATCGTTTTCTTTCTCAATTTCTAGGAATATGTTAAATACAGTGTATCTCGATCTTTAAGGGGAGTAGGTAATGATGCTTCGTGCGATTAAAAATTTCAGTACAAAAGTTTAGTTCAATGTTTCTAGACTTTTAGTGCTGAGATTTGAATAAAAATTTCCATGCTTACACAATCAATCATTCTGAATTCAGTGGTATAAAAGACAACTAATTAGTTTCGTATCCGAGTGCAAAAGAAAGTCCCTAACTGATAACCTGTTTTCCTACTTCGCTAAGTGTACCTCAGTCTTCAGGTGCACATTACTTGCTACAATCTTCATTCATATACCTTGTATTTTTTTAAGTTATTTAGTAATGTATGTCATAAATACTAAAGCAAAATTTAGTTAAATATTTCAACTCTAGTGAAACGGAAAAAATATTGAACTTTGTTCAACATTTTTTACAATTTTATCAATGCATGTATATTTTTTCTCGTGTTATGTGTGTGATATTCTTAAACCTGTAGATCTACTATATAGAACACAGACTGTAGAAAACAATGTAAAAATTTTGATGTACGAGGGGCATCCAAAAAATAACGACCGTTCGCGCATACCCGTCGCGCAGCTGACTCCCCTTCCTTGATTGAAGGTCAACTGGCTTCCCTAACATATGTTCTCATAATGTTGTGAGTACTGGTTGCAACAAGTCGCCATTGTGCATTTTGTGTTACTTCAAAATGAACGACGTGATTGATAATCCCGCCGACTGTGAGGTGAGGAGTGTCATTCGATTTTTGAATGACCGACATTTGAAACCTGCAGAAATTTACCGGCAATTGAAAGAAGTGTATGAAGATACTGTAATGAATGAAAGAAATGTGAGAAAATGGTGCGAAATGTTCAACAATGGGCGAACAAATGTCCACGATGAAACTCGACCCGGACGCCCATCACTCATCACAGAAGATTTAAAGACTAAAGTGAACGACAGAATCTTGCAAGACAGGCGCACATCACTCGACGAATTGCATATTGCCTTTCCTGACATTTCTCGTTCTTTGCTTGGTGAAATTGTGTCGCAACATCTTGGCTACCACAAAATCTGTGCACGATGGGTTCCACAGCAACTGAGTGACCAACACAAAACTCAGAGAATGGCCTCAGCATTGACATTCTTGATGCGATATCACACAGATGGAGACGCCTTTCTTGATCAAATTGTGACTGGTGATGAGACCTGGGTGTCTCACAACACCCCAGAGACCAAGCGCCAATCACGTCAGTGGCATCATCCCTCATCACCCAAGAAACCGAGAAAATTCAAACAGACTCTCTCAACACAAAAAGTCATGGCTACTGTCTTTTGGGATCGCAAAGGTGTTCTTTTGCTGGATTTCATGCCAAAAGGCACTACGATCAATGCAAATCGTTATTGTGAGACTTTACGAAAACTACGGCGAGCCATCCAAAACAAGAGGCCAGGAATGCTTTCGAGAGGAGTTGTGCTTCTTCACGACAACGCCCGCCCGCACACTGCTGCTTCAACTCGAGAATTGCTGGATCAGTTCGGTTGGGAAATCTTTGATCATCCGCCCTATAGTCCAGACCTTGCTCCTAGCGATTTTCACCTTTTCACTAAGCTGAAAGACTTTCTGGGTGGTACGCGTTTTGGAAGTGATGAAGAGTTGAAGAAGGCAGTGAACACCTGGCTTAATGAACTGGCAGCAGAGGAGTATAGCACGGGAATTCTAAAGCTAGTGAACAGATACGACAAATGTTTAAATGTATGTGGTGATTATGTAGAGAAGTAAAGGAAGCTTGAGTTATGTAACAGACTTTGTTTTTTCAAATAAATATATTTTTTTTAATTATTACAACAAAACGGCCGTTATTTCCTGAATCCCCCCTCGTATATTAATTGAGTAGTTTCAGAGAAAAATGCACTTAAGTTCGAAAAATGTCACCTTATGGAATACTGTATTAAAAAGAAAAAAGAATGTATGTGTTACATGCGCCGCCAAATTTAAAAAGGCCATTTAAAAAGCTTACCTGCAGAAATACTCCCTCAATATTTACACTGTTTTAAAGAGCAAGTTTTGTACTCTTTTTAAACACAATATAAAAAATTGGATATTTTAGCCCTTATCACCACTGATTCCCTTAAAGTCAATATTAAACTATGAGTTAGTATCGAAGAAAACATCAAGTATTGGCATAATCAGGGTGACATGGAAGCAGACACATTTTACCACATCGGCTATGGTTATTAAATTTTTACGAGATATGATGGAGATCGAAAATTGTTCATGTTTCAGAACTAAGTCACTATATTCTGTAAAGAAATTGTGTTGATTTTAACTGTTATGAAGGCGTTTTTCATAATAAAAAGTTTTAATTTGTTTGCAGTATTTTGAAAGAAATTGTATTCAATTTTACACGCAGACGTCAGCGCGAAAGAAACACAAACAAATCCAAACAGATAATTTTTATTACGATGATCAAACAACTCTATAACTTGAACAAATATCGGTAATATTGCAATGAATTTCTTAACATTGTGACTCACATGGAAATGAAACCGTTAAGGTGACCAATTGCGAATATGAAAAAAGAGGGACAGGAAAATTTAAAATGAAATACAATGAACAATAATTTTTAAAGACTTTCTTTCGTTCTCGTTATATTTTTTTTTAAACATATTGCTTTTAATTTCAATTACTACATACCTAGAATTATTGTTTACAAAAGGGTTTCTTATTTCATTTGAACTTCTTGCTATTCTTAACACATGCGTAACCAAATGAGTGTACGGCACCGAGAAATATTCTTACTGGCAGAGATGTACAACACCCAAAAACCATTAATTGATGAACTAGTGGACTTACTCGTGTTAAATATGAAATATTTGTCCGGCTTACAGCCGACCACGCAGATGTATACAAACTCAAATGTAATAGTTGCGACAAGTTCTACATAGGACAGACAGGCAGATCATTCCAAACACGCTACAAAGAACACATTAAAGCTATAACCAGAGGACACAAGACATCTGCATACGCCGATCACATAACCAATCCTAACCATACATACAATAACATAAGTACGGACATGGAAATCCTACACACACAACCCAAGAACCAGAAACTCAACACACTAGAACAATACGAAATATACAAACACACTAAAACACACCCCGATCAAATCCTCAACACACAGATCAATTTCAGAACACACACACTATTCGACTCCACACTTCAACACCTTCCAACAATAAAACACACCCTCCTAATAGGCAGAGAAGTCCGAAATGACGCCGCGATCTAGTAGGCTCTGATGATGGTGCGTGAAGCACTGAAACAGCTGTAAGCCGGACAGATATTTTATATTTAACACGAGTAAGTCCACTAGTTCATCAATTAATTATATTCAAGTGTTAAAAGTGGTGTACGCAAGATTCAAAATGGACCCAAAAATCGTAAAAATTAGTCCGTTTTCCGAGTAAAAAGTTACTTATGAATGACCCTGTATAATATGACTGTAATTTTACTTAATGCGTTAACTTGAGCGATTAATGTAAACATTTTTTTCTCGACTTCAACTAACGCCTTCTGATTTAGCAACGCATATGGTTAAAATCGTACTAGGCTAGACACAAGACGATGACGGTACTAAATCCTCATATGGACCAATTAGGCAGCGTTAACGATTACAGAAAGCCCAAAATGAGACTTACTCCAACGCTTTGAAGCTTTGTTTTCAGACGCGATAATGTCTCTATTCCGACCGTTTTGAGGTAGCGATAATCCTTCTTTAATTGGCAATATGCTGTGACATTTAATTGCATTTCAGACAGGGGACGGCACTCTTTTGAGTCTCTGTGTGTTACTGTGTAACTGCGTACAGTGTCCCTAATCTACTTAAATTCAGCAGATCCCATATTTGCAATATTTCACATCCTGAGTTCTAAGATATAGGGCATCAGTAAGTTCTAGTGAGGATTATTTCTTATTTTAGCTGTATGCAAATAACTGCTTTTCCAGCGCAAAGAAAAATTGAAATTCCGGAAACTTGTAGTGTAGAAGTAGGAATAGGTCGACGTTCAGACAAGTTTTCTTATAAGGTAGTATTCTCATTTCCATTCCACCACACAACGAAATTATCTATAATTATGTCATAATCGTGAAATAGTACATTATGCAACGAGCCTATAACAAAGGTAATTAAGAAGTGAGTATGGACATTTATGAAACGAGCGCAAGCGAGTTTCATAATTTTCATACGAGCTTCTTAATTACCATTATAGGCGAGTTTCATACGATTTTCTATGCTCGACCATATTTCTAACTTTATATTATTAATTTTAATTGTATCTGACCTTCAGCAATGTTTGTGAGATGTGCGCAGACGCGAAATTATTGATTTTTTCCGACGAACAGATATCCACATTGACCTTGCTAGGCCAGAAGATGCTACAGAGATAACATTGAAATTAAATTAGACATTGAAAAACGAGATGACAAATTGAATTTATTTACAATTAACGCTACTTATTATAGTAACAGAACATAACCTTCTGCGACAGTATTGGATTTCCAGCCTCCGTGACTTTTCGCTAATTCTCTTTCGATTGCATATCCGAGAATAATCGATACTTGCGGTTTTATAACGGTAGAAAGCTGACCTGTCATTGGCTGAACAGTTGTAACCTGAGTCGTCATTGGCTGAAAGACCTGACCTTTAATGAATAGGTGTACTTTAATGACATGCATTAAAGGACTGCTACCGTGTGTATAATTACTACATTTCGGCATGGTCGAGCATAAAAGTTATTACAGTTGCCATGGATGTTACAGTTTTACTATTTTCAAACTCTTAGCCTATATTGAAAATGAAATTACTTTTATCAACTTTTATTGGAATAAATTTACAAGATCAGTATCATTTTACAGAATAAAAAGTTATTGATTAAAATGTATTATTATTGAAGAAAATAAAGAAAAGGTTCCGTCACAGATGTTACAAGATTTGTGAACTCACTTCACACCTTATTAACAAAACGTGCAAAACTCAGGTCTCTGTCTCAAGGAAAAAGAGATTCATTCCCATAGTGTCCATGTGAAAGCTATGCCCAAATCTCATAGCATCCAATTAGTTCACAAAAACATAATCGATAAATATTGTATAGCTGTTTTTTCTATGTCACGGATCTTACAGATGAGGTAACGTCCTTAATTTTTCCAGTTTCAAAACAACTATGAAATTTCTAAGTCAAAATATTCACTTGAAGCGTAAGATTGCTAATTGTTATTAATCCAAACTACTTAAAATAAATGACAGAAAAAATATAGTACAGAATATTAGAAGGTAGTAGTGGTGGTGGTGGTGGTGGTGGTGGTGGTAGAAGATGATGGTGGTGGTGATAATAGGAGATTGTAGTGGTGGTGGTAGGAGATAGTGATTTTGGTGGTCGTGGTGGTGGTGATGGTGGTAGTAGGAGGTACAGCCAGTGCCACCGTTTCTGGCGTGTGAAATAAGTAATGGGAACGTGAGAGCGAGTATCTTATCTTTCCCACAAAATATGGGCGAGAAAGCTGACAACTTTGATTGGCAGATTGCTGACGTCACAACTGTTTAGGTGGTAGTGCCACTCTCAGCCGAAGTAGCAACTGACTGGACACGACCCAGAAACGCGAAGTGCTAGTGTCTTGCCTTTGACGCAGCGGGCAGATTGCTGACGTGACGTGTTGGCTGGTACCGTTCTCAGCTGAAATGGCAGCAAGTGCTCACTGACTGGCGTTTTACTTAAGGACACACGCCAAAAGCGTTGGCCTGACTATAATGATGATCATGGTGATGGTGGTGGTAGTAGGAGGTAGTAGTGATGGTGGTAGTAGTAGGAAGTGGTGGTGATGGTGGTAGTATTAGGAGGTAGTATTGGTGGCTGTGGTGGTAGTAGGAGGTAGTAATGGTGATGGTGGTGGTGGTGGTAGGAGGTAGTGATGATAGTAGTAGGAAGTAGTAGTGGTGGTAGTGATGGTGGTAGGAGGTAATAGTAGTGGTGATGATAGTAGGAGGTAGTGGTGGTGGTCGTGGTGGTAGGAGGTAGTAGTAGTAATAGTAGTAGTAGTAGTGGTGGTGATTGTGATAGGTAGTAGTAGTGGTGGTGGTGATGGTAGTACATTCGTGCAATATGCTGCAGCCTCATACGAAAGTGTGTAATCACCGTCACATCGAACGGTTTGAGATAAAACCGTCCTGTACGAGGCAGAATGTCCGATACTATATCCTACCAGCCTCAGGAATTACTTACCTTCTGCTCTACGATTCCAAAGATCCACGGTGATTAATTAATTATTATCATTGTATGAAAAGAATTATTTGCATAATACGCTAATTTTAGTTAGACTGTAATCGCAAGTCAGGTTTATTTTGTATAGTGCTACTACAATTAATCTTGTTCAGGATAGGGACCGATGGCGAGCTTATGTAAGGGCGGCATTAAACCTCCGGGTTCCTTAAAAGCCATAAGTAAGTAAGTTGTGTTACACTACAAAGTTGAATATTGAATTTTAGAGAAGGTAGAAGACTAATATTGAATAGGATACTTAATCTTTGTTATCATCATCATCATTAGCATTCAACAAATAATTTTCATAATTTGAATTCCTAAATCAAACGAATCACTATATGATTGAAAGTAAGAAATCAATACATAGTTAATGGACAAATATTTATGATGAGAATATAAACTAAATTAAGGCATTATCTATGTACCTACAATACATATATTATAAATATTGAATTGTATACAGTCCGCATAGAATATAAAGAAATCCACATGCTAAAAATCGAACAAGGATGCACAAATGTCTATTGACTACGAGATGTGAGGTACAGACTTGCTCCACAAAATATGAAATTTCTTATAGAAATATCCTTCGTAGCGTAACAATGTTGAAAGTAAACTTTTTTGCAGTGGTAAACCGCCACACAGTGAATTCTAGCCACAACAAACAAGCCATAGATTCTGCCAGCTCTCCGAGAAGGCTATAAATAACTTGAGTACAAGTTTTCCTTACTTGTCTATGTCAGACTGACTTGGAGTAATACTGAACTTCCAAGAACGGCGACCTTCTCAGGAGTTCCCACGTCTCTTTCCGAGTTTGCTATGCAAATCAGCTTATGCTGCTTGTCAGTTCACATAGGTGTTAAACACACTGGGTCTTTAACAATATAGTCCACGTACTGTATCGTAATGCTGGAGAAAATACTCTTAATTTTGTGATACAGCCGTAAGACATTGTTACTCAACAAGTCGAATCATTTAGTTACGGTTTCATTATGGCCATACCATCGCATAATCATCTACATCAGCGGTGTCACGAAATAAGCAGGCAACTATGATTTTGAAGGGATTCGACACATCGTATGCTCCGCTGTAAAAGACGGGATGTAATTGTACCATCCAGGCAGAGCTGTAGAAAGTGTTAAAGTAAGGCAGCGGTGGCGAAAATGTATTCGTGCGCCGAGCCACTGTGTAACCTGCAACGTGCATAGCACCTATGGAGGGAGGCGGACACCGGAAGGGGAAGTGAAGCAACTGTCTGACTTATTAACGGATTTTCATTTTCCTTACGTCAAACACTTAAATATAATTTATTCGGTTCAAAGCTACTAATGTTTAGTACGTGTAACGAAGACAGAAATGAACAATAAATGAACAATATCACAACCTAAAATTAACTGTCTTCAGAATGTCTCTGCGACAAAGTTTCAAAATCAGGAAGTATGTCACTTACTGTCAGTCGTAGTTGATCACGAAGGTATTTGTCCGTCAGTCGAGATCTAAATTTGGTTTTTACTATTTTAATTGTTGAAAATAATTTTTCACAAACGTAAGTTGTAGCGAACATGGCTTCAACAGAACAAGCGAAAGAACTAAGCTTCCTCACGTCTTGGGTTTCTGCCGTCATGGAGAATTGCTCCGAATCAACAGACATAATACGGTTCGTTCTCTCATCGCAGCTTCAATCCGTCAGAATGCTTCCTATGAGGTTTATGAGGAGGTTGGTTGCGTCTCTTCTGATGGCTCTACTAGACGGGCTGATATCATCATAATTGATCGGCAGAAGAATAAGGGTGTCATTCTTGATCCCACAATCCGTTTTGAGATCCATGAGCAACAGCCACAAGAGGTGTGTCGTGAAAAACAAGTCATCTATGAGCCTTGTTGTCAGCATCTTGGAGCACAATACCACATTACACATTGGACAGTTTTTGGGCTCATGTTGGGTGCCCGTGGCACGATCCCACGTGAAACTTTAAATCAACTTAAACAGTATAACATTTCTGATGCAACGATTGATGCCATAGGATCTCACGTGTTAAAATCAACCTTAGCTATAATTAGTAATCATTTGTACCCAACAAAATTTTTATTGTAAATGATTTCCTACGTTTTCTTATCTTAATGTTTTTTCTTTTTCTTTCCAAGTGTCACAAAATTGTTTTGTTTACTTATTATTCTTTATGAATTGATTAGTAGGCCGATCTATCGAACCCTTATTTAGGGCGGCTTTTGTTTCTACAAATTATCTCTATCTTGGCAAAGATTTGAAAGTTCAACATTTGTCAAGTCCTTACATCTAGCTTTAATTTAACATCACATAGTAAATCAGTGAGTTCAAATTGAAGAGCTAACAGTATTATTCGTACATCTGCTGAAAAAGGGTCGACGTACAGAGATGATGATGATGATGATAACAAAAACAATAACGCTTAATATTTTAATGTTTTATCAGTAACATGTAGTATAATGCCGTTTTATGTTATACAACCGTTTTCCTCGTAATACTCGTGAACAAATCATACATTTAATATTCTCATCGTATTGACAGCAAAAAAAATGAGTCCTCCCATCCTACTTGGAACTTTCGTACATGGTTTCGAGAGAGACATATGCCACTCGCAGGTCAGAGACAAATACAAATGGAACGGAGTTTGACTCCAGTGACTGAGAGGGTGGGGGTTGGCGGAGGTTGGAAGTACGTGAAATGCACAGCTATCACTGCGAGCCACAATGTCTCACGAGTCACGTTCTCGCCACGGCTGGTAGTAAGGGATCGTAGTTGTAGGGAAAATCACAATCATACAAATGAGACAATTTATGTTATAAGTACTTCAAATACACCTAATAATAATAATAATAATAATAATAATAATAATAATAATAATAAATTTATATAACAACTACTAGAAAATGTAAAAGAATAAGGCACAAATATTATTTGAAAACTGAAATTTTGTTGTGATATATAATTATGATTTTAAGATTATTTAAGCTTATTTACAAATTAATAATAATTCACATCGCATAGCAGGATTTAAGCAACAGTCGCATTTTGCTACTTGGCTTCTAAAAATGCAACAAACTTGCAATGTAAATGCAACAATCACATATTGTTGTTGGTCTGAACCTCACAAGTGATACCAGCAAGGCATCACTTATAAGGAAACTAGGTCAGAAGATAATGGGGTAGAGTGGCCAGTTCCTTTCCCCCTCCATTGCATACATCGCTGACTAGCTACACATTACACTTGTCAGACTTCAGATGCATACAAATAATTGTTCTTCCTCTAACATATTATATCGTCAAGTGAGATGTACTGTCTGATAATAGATGTACAGCAGTGGCAAAAAAAAAAAAACCAGCCCGACCCTTGTAGCAGATTTCAGAGCCTTGTTCACTCCAGAGCGCGATAGATTGGTAACTAAGACTTTCGTGGTTCGAATCCTGCCTGGGAAGAAAACTTCTTTTTGTTCCTTATTCAAATTTATTTCCAATACTTTTCGATTGCAGCGATATTTTACTCTTAATTAACTTAGTATTCCCAGAATATGAATTTTACAATCTTATTTCCTAATGGCTTTCGAAATGGGCTACGTCAGCAGTCGAAACTACAACGATTTCTATAGATTACTCGCTATCTTTTGAATGCGGGCGTGGCATGCGCAGTGGTTCATTTCGGGGACTTTGATTATTCCGTCGGTCCGGTTTTTTTTTTTTTTTTCCACTACTGTACATATTACAAAGTACAGTAGTTACATTGCAGCACCAGAAGAAAGAAATATTAACTTTTTTTCCTTTTTTTCTTTTCCATATCCTTCTCGTCTACTGTTCTGTCCTCATTTTTCTATTTCTTCTTTTCATATATACACCTTCCTTCTGTCCTTTCTTTTCTTTTTTCTTCTTAATATATCTGTCTTTCTACCGTTCTATCTCTTTTATTACTTAGGGTCGTATTCATAGACAAGACTTTGGACCAAAGTTGACTTTGGAAAGTACAAAGTCACCATTTTCCTATTCACAGTCGACACTTTGACGAAAGTAAACTTCAATCGTGACTTTACTTCGAAATCGCCGAAAATCTAGACTTTGACTTTGACTTTCGTTCGTGGACAAAAGGAAAATGACTGATATTTGGGAAATTGCTGAATTTTCCGAGAATATTGAAGATATCTAGGAGATTATTAAAGGTTCTTATGTTCCTTAGCGTATTATTATAGATTATAAATTCAAATCAAGGTACAGATTTGATAAACAGACAGTATTAAATATCTTCGTCATGTTTCAATTTTCATTGATGAATAATCAAAGAGGATTATCTATTCCACCATAAATAATACAACTTATTTCATCGCGATTTTAAGCTATAGGTAAGGATTAATAGCTTAATATTGATTCTTGCTATTTAATTTTATAGAAGTTAGGTTATACAGTTGGATATGCAGTTAATTTAGAATTCTTGCGGTCGTCATAATAATGTTTTCTACATATTGAGTTCAGATAATTTTAAGTAGTTTCTGCAGACATGTAGGGAATAACTCTGCCAACTGTCAGCTGGATAATATGTCTCTTCCATAGTCTGTCATTGGGCTTAATGTGAAACTAACACAACTGCAATAGATATTTTATTCACAACAAAATTCTTAACAGGCAATACTATTTCAGATAAACTATACCATCACGTTTTGTAGTTATGAATTGTGTTATATACAAGACTGTTCGAACTGAGTTGCGCTTTTTGTGACCAGGTAGAAGAACAAATTATTATCGATTGGTGTAAAGATCTAAAAATGTCAATTTTTGTACTTACGTTAGTTTCACAATAAGCCCTCGAATAATATTATTCTTATGTAACACTGCAAGAACTATTAACAATTGCTTAACATGTACCGATGTTCAATTGTTTCATTGATTTGTGACTCAAAAGATGGCTTTGATTGTGGAAATGCCTACTCTATTTGAACTATCTATTAATTCAATTCGTTTAGAAGGCAGTGATTTTGATTGCCAGCATTAGAACAAGATCGTCAAATCTCGACTTACCGAAGTCAAATTCTCAGAAGTATTGTCTATGAATAGGGCTTTTAACAAAGTTAAACTTTACTACGAAAGTCGACTTTGGGAAGTCTTCATCCAAATTCTCGTTTATGAATACGGCCCTTAATCTATTTCAAGCTTTCTACCTGCCTTTTGTTCCTTTTTCATACCTTACTTTTCCTAGATCCTTCTTGCTTTTATTCTTTCGGAATATATAGTTACAGTCTGTTGTGGACTATCTTCAGAAGAGTTCTGAAGATAGCCCACAACAGACAAACTAGTCAACAAGGTACCGTACCTAGTATTTAACATGTGAAAGCAATAAGCTACATATTCCGAAGTGATATACAGCGTATTCCCAATCTCACAATGACGTCACGCTGCAGCGAAATAGGAACAAAACTGCTGGAAGGATTGATGGCTGTCATGGCGACTGTATAAGTTGTTGTCTGTGCTACGCTACCAAATTTTGCGAAATTTCCGTACTGCCAACTCGTTCAAAGAAAAGAGAGCATAAACAATTTATTTCTTAAACCGGTAGTAATAACTGGTCCGTTGACATGTTCGCTCATAAGCCATTAACATATTGTTTTTACGTTGTGCTCATTACAAACAATACAGCTGAACACATCGCCATGACACAACAGTGCACGATGTCATTCGTCTGCTAATTTCCGCCTTATACAAGAACCAATCAGATTCACTGATGGCGGTTAGGGAAATAAAGAAGATTTGGGTAGTCCATCTACTTGTGAGGGAAAGGAAGGAAATAAGGAACCGCAGAACTACAGTCTACGAAGTTGGTGCTTAAGGGGGGTGGAATGATAAAAGTGTGGCAAAAGACATAGAAACAATAAAGTGAGTGTTCAAGGAGTAAGAGTAACTAGCAAAATAATCTGAGAGAGAATGTATGAACGAATAAGTGAATTAGTGTCCAGAGAAACAAGAGTTGATAAAAGAAGTGACTAGAGAAAATTAGAAGTGTTTGTTAATAGTAATTGGTAGTAAAATGTTACTAATATTGGAGTGTCGACTAAGTTAGCGTACAATCAGAGAAATTGAAATGATAGGAAGACAGCAAGTATTTTAAAGTAAGTTTACAAATGAAGGTTGAGTTGACTTACAAAAATAGTGGCAAACGGAAAATTTATCGGGGTGAAAGGGAACAGTTTAACAAAATAAACATGTGATTCAGTGTTTAATGGAGAAATAGGGGATAAGAGTGATGATAGAAGTGAGGAGAGGTAGAACTGATTGTCAATTAGTGATGAAAGTAAATGAGTATGATTAAATAGTGTTAGTAAAAGTTAGTTCAAAATTAGGGAAATTTTAGACGATAGGAAGTATTTCAAATATAAGTAAACAATAAAATTGGTGAGGTGTTCATTAGAAAGAAGGGAAAATTTTAATGGGAGAGGTTAGAAAGCAAATTAAGAGTATGTATTATAGTAATAGAGGTAACAAAGGTAAAATAAAATGACTGCACACGTCATTGAAAGTTTATTGTAATTAGAAGGTAATGGGGAGCACGAATACAGAGATGTGGTGGCGACCCATTACCAAATAAGAGTTGTAGAAATATATATATATATATATATATATATATATATATATATATATATATATATATATATATATATATATCAATATGATGGCGGTTGATGGAGACTGCCACCACCTCTGCAAGCTGATGACACCGGTGCGACACCGGTGGAGCATCAGTGACGCCATCGGTGAAATTCGGAACACCGTGATGCCATCAGATTGCTCAGCGCTGAGATTCGGAATACGCTCATAGTGTTAAAAGTTATGTAATCAAGATATATTTTATTTTTTTGTTTTGTCTTTCTATTAATTGTTTAATAATTATTTCATTTGTATACAAATCTGGCTTTCAGGTAGTAGCTCCCTGTAAACCAAGTTTGAATAAATTCAAGGAAAAATTGTTACGGGGCCGGGTATCGATCCCAGGACCCTTCGCTTATCTATAATTTCTTTACCACTTTCTTTTGTCTTGCACCGTACACTGTCCAGATATTTAATTTAGATGAAAATACCGCAATGTATTTCTAGCGTGGAGTATATACGTCGCCGGACGTAAATCAATAAATTGATTCACTAAACGTTTCCTTGAAAGCTAAATATATTCGTTTTGTTTTATTTTCGTAGATTCCGCGTTTCAGATTTTAAGTGAAATTATTTCTAAGTACGATTTCAATTTAATCTGTGCAATAGTACCACAATATTCATTTATATCAGTATAGTCTTTTTTTCTCTAGATGATATTCTCTCTAATATAGTGGCACAAATGTATTTTTACTTGAGTTATAACTTGTGTTTAATATCGGGAATACCTGTATCATTCTATAAACTGAACCCTCCTCAATAAGCTGACAGATTGAGGGTTGTTCTGATAGCAATGTCATGTTCCTATATCGTTAAAATATTGTCAATATTTGCTGCGTTGTAACTAAAACATTACTTGACCTACGGGGAATAATGTTCTCCCAAAGCAAACATAAATCCAGCGTGCATTCGACATTCTGAAGCACTGATATTCCCTGTTACGTTTTTGTAACACCTACAAAAATTGACATCCAACAGAAATAAAGTTAATTTATTGAACTAGTAACACGCCACTCACAGTATTTCAGTCTTTCAAAACACAAAACTTTTTAAAGGAGACGTCATCCATTTCATAATGGTTGTCAGCTGTTTTTCTTCTGTTATTAAACTGGAAGTAATGTTCATAAATCAGTTTTGTAGTCCCAGAACGAAAATATGTTTTTTTCTTTTCTATCAATGTGGGCTTTTATTCTATATCATACGAACAGTAAACTTCACTAAGAAAAAACTGTACCAATCAACAGATATCCTATCTCCTGTAACGTTTTCCATGTTAGGCTGGGTTCTAAAGAAAACATACAAGTTAATTCTGGATGTACGGTAACCAAGGGTAAATGGGGTCAAAAAGTAACAAATTCTTAATTTTATTGTTAATTTCATAATATATTACATTCATAACTAGACTTCGTGGAATTGCCACGACAATCGTAAGATTTACTATGCACGCGGTATAGACTGAATGAGAAGGGGACGTGCAACGGATGGAGTATGCCTCTGATGTAAACACTGAGCAGTATACTGCGGTTACAATAAAACCTGTATCCTCCATTCAAGAAATATAATGAATGATCATTGAAGTAGGAAATGTCTAAACATGTAAATACACAATTATTTTATAGTGAGATATATTAACTCTTAAAATTTAATGTAATATACTCACATCATCCTTGAATATGTGCATTGCAGTGAAGAGTTATGTACATTTTGAGCGACTGCAAAGTAACCTCCTTCGATGGTCACTTAAACAGTTTTTATTTTGGGAAAATGTACGTTCAACATCACACGATGTAATACGTACATATTTGAAGAACGGAAAGTCACTACTTTTTAGTACACCAACTTCAGACGTCTTGTCGTGTCCTGATAGCACATCATTTATAATACGAAGTTGTGAATAGGAGAATTTTTAGCAATAATGTTTCCCAACTTACATATCACTTTTTCTGAAATTAGTGAATTGTTATTTTGGATAACGGTTTGTGATACTTCATCCACTATATTAAGGGCTTCTAAGAGTTGTAGTTTAGACGATTCTAACAGGGTGATCCTTTTGGACACGATTTTAAAATTAGAATCAATGAACAGAATATCTTCCAATAGCTCTTCAGAAGGCAATGATTTTACAACTGCAACAGCGGAACTGTCTATGCTATCCAATGCATCAATTACCTCCATTATTTTTCCGTAATATTCTGCATAATAATTAACAGCGTCCAACCACGTTTTCCAAAGGGTCAAGACTGGCTGCGGGGGTAAGGGTATTCCAGAGGAAATTGTTTGGAACAGCAACACTCTCATTGTAGTATGTTTGATTGAATTCTTGCCTGCACTGAACAAATGTTAAGCTTTGACTATTCCAACCACAGTAATGCAAAACAAGTGCTTACATAGGTATACATTAGCTGTAGCTGCTCTATCTATTTGGACCGGTCACAACTCTTAACATGAACTGCTTATACTACGAGACCGCGAGGTCGCTCACCTCTTCTATACTACCGTACATCGGCAACCTGATCGCATGCTGCATGTGGCAATTCAACGAAGTCTATTCATAACATATCCTTAGTTACAGCCACATGTAAGTACTACTTCCCCAAAAAGTTGATTTTTTACTCTAAACTAACTGTCTGTACATGAACTGAAATATTTCACTGCAGTGACCCTTTTTACCCTTCTGTATAAGGATAAATGGGGTCAGTGTTTAGGGCAAATCGTGTCACAATTTTCCCCGGTATATACCTGCACGGAACGTTAAAATCAATATTGAATTGATTTAATTTAACACTTTAAATCTTCCACAAACAAACACTGTTTTCTTTTCTGCACCAACGAACTGTGTTGCAGTGTAGTCCAAAACCACATGCGTACATGCGTACAGTTTCAAGATTCTAGACCCAAGTTAATTTTCTTGTTCCGGAGTAAACGTAGTTTGACGACCTATACTTTTCAAGTGGTTGACGTCGTTGCAGACATGAACGAGGCTTCTTCCATCGCGAAATGCTTCAATAGCCTTCTGCATGTCGTTCTCAGTCCAGCAATTTGAAGTTTTCATCTTACATTTAACTATCTGTCACAAAGAATTGAAAATAAATACTTAATTTGAGTGGACTGATTTGAAACATGTTGACCCTATTTGTCCGATATTACTGACCCTATTTAACCCAAATTTAGAACTTCTTTTAGATAGAGGTTGGTAGTACTGAACACTGCTTCGACGAAGGCGTTAATAGCCATAATCTCTTCTAAAACGCTTAAACCTAATATTCAAAGTTAATCGCAAAAATTCTCTGCAATAGTTGTTGTAAAATAATAAAGGAACCGTAAAGCATTATTTAAAATGTATAAAATACTCTTAGCTCACCTTTATATTCTCTCTAATCTTTTATTGTCAACACAAAGAATACACACACCAGCTAGCATCAATGGCACTCAACGTGCACAGGAAGTTCTCTTCCTGATCAGCATATGGCAGCACTTGCTTGAACTGGTTTACGCTTGAATATGGAGACAGAGTTTGAAATTGACTCGACTTAACCTCTGACCCGATTTAGACTAAGTTACCCTAGTGAACTCGGTTATAGTGAAGATTCGGCTATAATGAACCTAAATCGTTGGACCTGACCCGCATATATTAAAAAGTACATTAATATTTCCGTTTATAGTGAACCTTAAAAATTGAAGTTACGAGAGTCGTATCCTGACAAATTATTAGTTTATTTGAAGTCAGACATTTTGTATAAAATTGAAAGAATGTGTTGAGAACAACATTCTAAGTTTCTTACTCCTTCAGTCGAAGGACAAAGGTAGGATTAGTGATTCCTAGACAATGAGCTGTACTGTAAATCCAGGCAACGCATGACGATCTTGCCTCAATGCACCGTCGAAGGGTTCCCATTCTCTTCTCAGGCACACTACTCTACTGGTATTTCACCGCCAAGGATTGCCTTTTATTCTCAGAAACATTTCCATTATGACGGATAGCATCGAAACAACCATAATTGTACCTATTTTTAAGAAGGGGGACAAAACCAACTGTGGTAACTTTCGAGGAATATCACTTTTGTTGACGTCGTACAAAAGTTTGTCCAATATTCTTTAGAGAAGATTAACTCCGTACGTAGATGAAATTATTGGGGATCATCATTGTGGTTTTAGGCGTAATAGATCGACTATTGATTAGATTTTTTGTATTCGACAGATAAAGGAGAAAAAATGGGAGTTTAAGGGTACAGTACATCAGTTATTCATAGATTTCAAAAAGGCATATGACTCGGTTAAGAAGGAAGTATTATATGATATTCTTATTGAATTTGGTATTCCCAAGAAACTAGTTCGATTAATTAAAATGTGTCTCAGTGAAACATACAGCAGAGTCCGTATAGATCAGTTTCTATCTGATGCTTTTCCAATTCACTGCGGGCTAAAGCAGGGAGATGCATTATCACCTTTACTTTTTAACTCCGCTTTAGAATATGCCATTAGGAAAGTTCAGGATAACAGGCAGGGTTTGGAATTGAACGGGTTACATCAGCTTCTTGTTTATGCGGATGACTTGAATATGTTAGGAGAAACTCCACAAACGATTAGGGAAAACACGGAAATTTTACTTGAAGCAAGTAAAGCGATCGGTTTGGAAGTAAATCCCGAAAAGACGAAGTATATGATTATGTCTCATGACCAGAATATTGTACGAAATGGAAATATAAAAACTGCTGTCAAAAAATCTGAAAGTTAGAATTTATAAAACAGTTATATTACCGGTTGTTCTGTATGGTTGTGAAACTTGGACTCTCACTCTGAGAGAGGAACATAGTTTAAGGGTGATTGAGAATAAGGTGCTTAGGAAAATATTTGGGGCTAAGCGGGATGAAGTTACAGGAGAATGGAGAAAGTTACACAACGCAGAACTGCACGCATTATATTCTTCACCTGACATAATTAGGAACATTAAATCCATACGTTTGAGATGGGCAGGGCATGTAGCATATATGGGCGAATCCAGGAATGCATATAGAGTGTTAGTCAGGAGACCGGAGGGAAAAAGACCTTTGGGGAGGCCGAGACGTAGATTGGAGGATAATATTAAAATGGATTTGAGGCAGGTGGGATCTGATGATAGGGACTGGATTAATCTTGCACAGGATAGGGACCGATGGCGGGCTTATGTAAGGGCGGCAATGAACCTTCGGGTTCCTTAAAAGCCATTTGTAAGTAAGTAAGCATTGAAACAACGGAAAATGAAATTGCCTTCCTTTATTAAAAAGGGACGAACATTATTTCCAGAGAATAAATGAAGGTAAGGTTCTGATAGCTTTCAAACTCCATCAACCCCCCTACCAGTTTCCGTTAAATGACCCGGGAAATTCCAAGGCTTTGTACGCAGTCACGCTGTAACAGCGTTTGTCATTTCTACCTGATCAGTCTGTTTCTAGTGTTCAAACAGTGAATGTACTGTTAAAAAAGTCGAATTGTAAAGTTTTTTCTTTGGAAGATAAGGCGAATATAAGTGATATTGAACGTGATCCGTGTGGCGTGGGTCGTACAAATGAACCTAAAAGGGAGAGGTTAAACTAAGGTAAAAGGAAGAAAGATATTGAACGTGGTCTTTTGCAAGCGGACGTGGGTCTACAGCATATTTTAAGTGCCGTAAATCAACTGTGAGTAACAGTATACTGTGTAATTGATACCACAAAAATGAAATATTTTAATTACTGTTTAGCATTTTATTTTCTAGTTTACAATTTCATTCATTTCTCTCATGTACGATTAGGGAGAAGACACTTCGGATTTAGTGAACCTCGGATATAGTGAACGAAATACCCTGGTCCGCAGAGGTTCACTATAACCGGAGTTGACTGTACCTGAATTCTTGTGCTTTCAGTTGTTAGGTTATAAGTCCTGACGATACTGCAGACATTATTCAAAAATGAAGAAATTGTTACGGGAGTAATAGAGCAGCTGAGGAATATAAATGGCGGCAGAAAACAAGATACACAGAGACATCCCACAATTACCATCAGTGGCGTACGCAGAATTTTGTCAAGGGGGAGTCACTATTAAAATTGTTACAATTTACAGGTACTTTAAATTTTGTATATTCTTATTATTATTATTATTATTATTATTATTATTATTATTATTATTATTATTATTAGTACTGCTACTACTACTACTACTACTACTACTACTACTACTTCTACTACTACTACTACTACTACTACTACTACTACTACTATTTCATAGTGGTGGTGGTGGTGGTGGTGGCGAAATGTTGACTAAATTAACGGGTTTATTTCGCGAAAACCTACCACAAACATAGGAATTGTACACCATCTTAAATTATTTGTTTTGTGTTTAACCCTTAAATTGGGAATTTATCCTATAGGATACAACAGGTTAATAGACTAAGGCCAAGTTTCACCAACCCTTGTTAAATATTTAACATGCCGTTAAGGCAGTTTCACACTAAACTTAACGGAAGAGATGTTTCATCAACTGTTGTTACTGCTAACATGATGTTAAACCCACTGTTAAATTAACATAGCATAATTCCGCAGTTAAATCCTTAACGTCCTGTTACAGCGTGAAGTATGGCTACCAGAGAACATATGTTACACGCCACATTATTATAACCTGATATATTTGGAGTCAAAACAATTAACTGCAATCATTACTTCAGCATTTTTAATTATTCAGAATAGATATATGTTCAAAAATACTAAAATGATTCATATTAATATTAACACTGCATCCACAGTAAAGAGAAGATATGTGGTTATTAACGTAGGCATTTAGTGATTATTATTTCGTATTAATACTCAGATATAATTGCAGATTTTCAAAACGATATTTCTTTATTTCACTAATTTAACAGTTCACATGTAATTATGACCAATGACGTGTGAAGATATGTTAGATATATAAGATATGAAAATAATCTTAACGCTTACAATTGTAGTATTCAGCATCACAATTATTTTCATTTTCTATTGGTTCTATTTGATCCTGAATAATTGAAAGAATCTTCGTACAAATATCAACTATGAGAGTGAAAGTACCACCGTCAGTTTTCAAATGTTCCACTGTATCTTGTGCATGACCCGTCTTAGCATTTCTTTTAATATTTTCATAACAATGATTTGTTTCATAGTTTGCGTTTTCACATCCAAATGTCGATTGAAAATATTGGGTTAAAGAGACCCATGTTTGTTCCTTTTTCCTAATGAAAGTTCCATCACTAGGTTGAGTTCAGTTACATTCATATAATTGCTAGATCTACTAAAGTAATTATATTTCTCATATGAGGTAAAATTACTGCTCATAACACTTTCTTTTTCTCGATTTCCGTTGTAATTATGTTAGTCTCCAATACTTTCAAAATGTAAAAAATACAATTCACCCCTAAAGCAAATGAATACACCAACTAAAGGCACATTCAGTAAAGTTTCATAGAAACACTGCTTCTTTGATTCCTGTTACATTACTCTTAACATCATGTTACTTAACCAAAGTATCTCAAATGGTTGGTGAAACACTAATACACTAACAGGATGTTTAATATTTAACAACACATTAGTTAACATGCTGCTGACGTTTTTTTTAACGAAGTTTGGTGAAACTGGGCCTATATGCTATAATGTTAATAGAAGAATAGAAAAAAAATTGGTAGGAAAGTTAAAATTTTATATTTTTATTTATCAGAGCTTCCTCAAATTAGAGGCTGCCATTAGACAAAGCATACAAAACAATACAAGAACAAATAGAAGATGAGAGCTAAAAGAGTAAGAAAAAAGGCAAACAAATACATAAACAAACAATGAAAGTTTACAGAAGAAAAAAAAATTCAAGTAAAGAATCAATGAAAGCTAAGAAGGAAAAAGAAAAATGATAATGGTGCGTCAATTTTTTCCATACACCGAATTAGAGTCCATATACGTGGTTCCGTAAAAGTGTGACTGACTCTCTAATTATGAGGAGGGCCAGTTCATTCAGTAAAGATTTGTGCAGTCCTAGGGTCTTACAGAATTGAGAAGAGAAGTTGGGTATCGTTCCTCTTGCTCCAAACATCAATCCCGTAACACAGTACAGCATAATATTGCACAGCATATAAAATATGAACATTGCGATAGTTGTTTTCTTTACAGTCCGACACTGTTTAATAAACTAGTGTGAGAAATGAAGTTTGCCAAGATAAGGGTTAAAACTATCGATGCCATAGGATCTCACGTGTTAAAATCATCCTTAGCTATAATTAGTAATCATTTGTACCCAACAAAATTTTTATTGTAAATGATTTCCTACGTTTTCTTATCTTAATGTTTTTTCTTTTTCTTTCCATTGTCACAAAATTGTTTTATCCATGACCGTAACGAAAAACATGCCTTTACTAAATACTTCTGCGTTTGTAAAATAGGCTTTTATTCAACATTACTTTATTTCGCTAGTGAGATAAAGACTTTACCTCACAGTTTGAACTTTATCTCACAGTTCATTAGTATTTTCCTAGTACCCGGGCACGCACGTATACTTTTCCATTGAACTATTACTCAAGAAGTTAATATATTAGTTACTAGACGTCACTACCTCTACTTCTTTATTATCATTTCTTAAATATACATACACTCAATGTCCTTCTCTTTTCTCTATCTGCTACATCGTAATTTGTACATTACATCCATATCTAATATGCATCTTTTTAAAATTTTGTAATAATTTACCTTTTGGGATGGGAGGAGACTTGAACCTACGAAGTTGGGTTTATAGGATTTTAAAACAACACGCGTTAGCCAACTGAGCTAAACAGACAAGATGATTAATTAAGTTTTAATATTCCTCTTAAGTTTACAGGAGCAAAATGTGAAATTATTTTAATCACATTAGTTCCGTGAACACTTCTAAATAATCCCTGAAACTTCAAAAAGACGAAAAAACACGTTTAAAGTGATAAAATATATATTAAAATTATATAATTAATTATAATTTATTATTTATCCAACGCCTTAGATACCATTCTTTACTAATCATGACCTCCTACATCATGACCTACCTAGTAACGTATTGATTCTAAAATCCATGCCATGGTATGTGATTACATGAGGACTTATTTTCAACATATTTTCTTTTATAAAACATAATTTCTCGTTATGGTCATGGATAAAATTACGTATGGTACTTGTGAGCGTGATCTTTATTGCACTCGTGTAATTTAAGCACTCGGCTGACGCCTAGTGCTTAAATCTTTCCACTCGTGCAATAAAGATGCACTTACCTCACAAGTACCATAAACTATTGTTTACTTATTATTCTTTATGAATTGATTAGTAGGCCGATCTATCGAACCCTTATTTAGGGCGGCTTTTGTTTCTACAAATTATCTCTAGGCTACAGTAATTTGAGACATTCCAAACTCTTTGATTACGTTTAAAAGTCTAACGATATTTTGGCATAAACTTCTGTAAAATCGACGGTTCTAGAAGCAAGAAATGAAGGGTATGAAATAAATTGGATTTACGTCGTAAACTGATGTTCACATGCAGAATGAATAACCTTGACCTGAGCACAAACGCTTCAATCTTCAATACTTTGCGACATGTCAGTCTCATGTTACCGCCTCTACATGTGTGTGTAAACTGCTCGTTTTATTGAGTTAGGCAGATATGAAGCAAGACGGCATCTTCAGAACATAACTTTGTTTTCAAACCAGCATCACAGAGAGCACGATAGTTGCGAGCACGCTCTTCCTGCAAGAGTGGAGCAACTGGAATTAAGTTGGTGAAGATTTCCGTTCAACTCTTTGCCGAGACAAAGCGAAATGTTAGATAAGCAGCCAGAAGAGAAGTTGCGCTTGCCAGAGAATCGGGTTAAAGTTTTGGCGAGTTCAAGTGGAATCTGTGGTAGATAATGATGGTGTTTTGTGCAGGCTTTTGGGATTACTTTATTCTTTTTTTTTCCTTCAATTCTTAATTCATCACGATCATCACTCTGATATAACGTAGGCAAAGTTGCCAGAATAGGCGACATTTCGTCGTTTGGGCTACATAAATAGAGGTTTTGCGACCTGTTTTTAAAGAATTGAGACTATCACTATTTGAGCGACGTTTGCCTAGAATTTTGCAAAATTTGGGCGACACAGAAAACCCTCACGTAATCGTTTATTAATTTGTTGATTTACTTCATTCTATTGAGTAGTTCATTGCTGCTACATGGCTAATCCAATCAGATGAGAGACATAAAATACGGTACTATAGTCCCGTCGCTCTAATTTCCGGCAGCCAATCGCGTTGCAGGTCGGCTACATTTAAACGTGTGCGTCTTGTGATTCGCTGAGGAAGACGTTATTCATTTCTTAAGGCTAGATAAATGCTTAAATAATCGTCCGCCATTTTGGCTCTTTCGTTGGCATTCGTAGAAAGCACACGAGGACGTTATTTGCAGCTCAATTATTTGTTGAATTACAGTGCATTTGATTTATTATCATAGGAGCTACGACATGATAATGTTTAACGGTGTGGCAAATAGATTCCTCGTATGGTAGCTCGGCAACGAATGAACAAAATGGCGAACAATACTACCTACCTAGATTTTATAGAGCCTTCACTTCCTAAGACGTAAGCAAAGAGGAGGAGTCACGCCGGGAATGACAGCGTCGCGACTATAGCTATTATCATTGTTGACACACCGAAACTTAACACCGATCTTTGACACTTCGAGGGTTCAGAGTGACAAGGTTCTATCTAGTGTTTAGTAAATTTTACAGGAGAGCATTTTAAAATTTCGGTTGTTAATATAATCAATGCAGATAAGAACCTTTTCAAACTAATTTATCAGGCAAAATAATTGAGATATCAATAAATAATTTACGAGGCGCGTCAATAAAATACCTTTCCCACTCGTCCCAAAGCTAGCAAACCATATGTTGCTCGAAGCGACTGCGTGTACGTGATACAGTAATGTCCTGGCATGGCGCATGGGCTAGCGGAACTTCCCGAGTGCTCTCAGTAGCTTCGTTGCATTGGTTGAAAATGGACGCTCCTATTCCAGCTCCCACCGCGTGAAGTACGGTCAGTGATAAAGTTTTTCAATAATCAGAGAATAGAGCCGATTGAAATTGATCGTCAGCTGTGCTAGGTCTATGGGCCTAACGTCATAAGCAAGCAGATGGTGCGTTGTTCCACAAGGTCGTCTGTGATGATGGTTGGCCTCCCACTGCGCTCCTCGTCATGCACATTTTGGCCTCCTGCTGAAAATTGTCTACAGCAGCAACGCACCATCTGCTTGCCCATAGACCTGGCACAGCTGACGATCAATTTCAATCGGCGCTATGCCCTGTGCATTCAAAAACTTTATCACTGACCGCACTTCATTCGGCGGGAGCTGGAATAGGAACGTCCATCTTCAAGCAATGCAACCAAGCTACTGAGAGCACTCGGAAAGTTCCGCTAGCGCATGCGTCATACCTGGACATTACTCTATCACGTACACGCAATCGCTTCGGCCAACATATGATTTACTAGCTGTGGGACGAATGGGAAAGTTACTTTATGGACGCGCCTCGTATGTGGTAAATAGCTGTGAAGTAGCAGAATTCAACGCAACAAAAATCTCAATTTTGCTAAAAATGTCAGATAGAACCTTGTCATTCTGAGTCCGCGACTTGTTTAAACAAACTTCCTGACTTCTTCGTGTAGGCTTTTGTTAAAGACATTATTTATTCACAGAAACTCAGGAACATTGATGATCTTAATGTAAGAATTACTCAAGCTTTTCAACGAATCACCCCTCTTATGTTACAACGGACATCGGCATCACAGTTATGAGTTGTGCAGGGTGCGCAATGGGGATCATGTTGAGCTCTGAGGAATCTCCCATCTTTCAGTGTTGTATGCACAAAGTCTCAACAAATAAAGTTCAGTAGTAAATTTTTACGGTGTTTTTATTTTATCCATACCCAAACGGATCACCCTGTATATTTACCGAGAAATGTAGACCTACCACTTTTCATAATGATAATTTTTGTGCGAGATCGTGCGTATTTGCTTTTTTTCCGCACAAAACCAATACGCGGTAAGTGTGAAATACCACATTCAGTATTCCCAGCGTAACACACATAACAATTTCCCTCTTCTTACCGCTTAAGAGACATATTCATTTTACTGCTTTAGGCTTTTAACATATTATTTTTAGAGGCGTTTAACATAGTAATAATTATAAATTGGAAACTTACCACTGCAATTTCACCTAAATTGCACTGTTAATTATTGTTTTTAAATATTTGCAAAAATTAAGTAAACTCTACAACACCACAAAAGTTACTGCATTTGTAATGCAAGTAACATTAAGGAAGCCGTGAAAAAAATCAACAATATTCCAGATGCCGATGTTATTACTGCAATATGTTATATAAATAATATTGTTAAAATATTAAAATGAAAAATAAATCATTACATAACCTTACCGTTTGTTTTAAGTTCGCATTTATAGACTGGGGGAAAAAAAGACAGACGTATATCACGGCCTGCTGGAATATAGTAAACACAGAAAACATTTTATAGCAACAATGTTGAAGATAGATATTTTGGTTTTCCGAAGTTGCCGACATTAAACAGAAACCAAGATGGAGATTTCATTGCAACTAATTAGAAATTCATCTTTCAGGTATGTAATAAACGATCTTCGCACAAAATAATGTACGATAAACGAGCGGTATGTTTATTTTCCTCGAACATGAAAACGTCAACATGCCGCTCTTGTAACGCATATTACTATTTCAGTGTCATAATTGCAGACTCAGAACTATTTTCACACACTACGAGAAGAATAGGTGTTCGTTAAAATTAAGTACACAGGAGTCTAATGTGCTCATGTTTATAACAATCTGTTACCATGGTAACATAATCAAGAATATTGATCACCTAGGGAACCACATTGGTTTACAGATAAAAATGAATCTTAATTTTGTTTGATTGGTAATTTTATAAAACGTTATTGCAATATCAAAACGTAACATTTTAATGTCCTATCACGGTAGGCCATATAAAATTGAAGTACTTGATTGTGTGCACAGTTTTCTATGAACCGCAAATTCGTTAAGCCGACACAATTCTGTGAGCCTCTCGCCCTACACGTGCCTCTGTTCCCGATCGCAGCATGAAGCAATGATTTCGACTAAATCCAATTCTTTCCCCATCTGCTTCCATTCGATCGTGCCAATAGGATGCTCGTCCTTCACGCTTCACACATTGCGTGCACAACTTCGATATTTTCTGGTCTGGATCGCTAAACCGCCGCAACACGGATTCAGTCAGCATGATTATGAAGGCGTGCAGCGCACCTCAATTTGCTCACTTTCGTCAAACAGCACGTTCAGTGCAAAATTGGAGGCACAAAAAGATTTCATGTTCGGAATAAGAGGTTTGCGAGTTTATACCTTTATTTACCGAGATGGCTTGCTTCTCTAGGAATCTTTACTTCTTTCTCTGAATAAGACTCCTATTCTTGAACTAAAATTGGCGTATAATAATAATAATAATAATAATAATAATAATAATAATAATAATAATAATAATAATAACAATAATAATAATAATAATAATAATAGCCATCGGCGTGGTTCAGTCGGTTAAGGCGCTTGCCTGCAGGTCTGAAGTTGCGCTCGGGCGCGGGTTCGATCCGCGATTGGGCTGATTACCTGGTTGGGTTTTTCCGAGGTTTTCCCCGACTGTAAGGTGAATGCCAGGTAATCTATGGCGAATCCTCGGCCTCATGTCGCCAAATACCATCTCGCTATCATCAGTCTCATCAACGCTAAATAACCTCGTAGTTGATACAGGGTCGTTAAATAACCTACTAAATAATAATAATAATAATAATAATAATAATAATAATAATAATAATAATAATAATAATCCTTTGAAAAGGTGGTAAAGTGCAAATATCTTGGAGCAAAAGTGACAAATATATAAATGACACTTGGGAGGAAATTAAACGCAGAATAAATATGGGAAATGCTTGTTAGTATTCGGTTGAGAAGCTTTTATCATCCAATCAGCTGTCAAAAGATCTGAAAGCTAGAATTTATAAAACAATTATATTGCCGGTTGTTCTTTATGGTAGTGAAACTTGGACTCTCACTTTGAGAGAGGAACAGACGTTAAAAGTGATTGAGAAAAGGGTGCGTAGGAAAGTATTTAGGGCTAAGAGGAATGAAGTTACATGAGAATGGAGAAAGTTAGACAACGCAGAATATACGCATTGTATTCTTCACCTGACGTAATGAGGAACATTAAATCTAGATGTTTGAGATGGGCAGGGCATGTAGCACGTATGGACGAAAAAAAATGCATGTGGAGTGTTAGTTGAGAGCCCGGAGGGAAAAAGACCTTTGGGGAGGCCGAGACCTAAATGGGAGGATAATATAAAAATGAATTTGAAGGAGGTGGGATATGATGTAGGGACTGGATTAATCTTGCTCAGGATAGGGACAGATGGCGGCAATGAACCTCCTCCGGGTTCCTTAAAAGCCATTTGTAAATACTAATAATAATAATAATAATAATGATAATAATTTTATTAAAATATTTCATTATACAAAGTTCTCCTTGACCCCAAACTAATCTGCTGTCGCCAAATGTCCCTGTTCATAGCATCATCACCACTTAGTCCTTTTCTCTGCATGCTCCGTCGAACCCCATCCTACCAACACTCTCCTGGTCTACCCCTTCTTCTTGTCCCTTCTGCTATCCAATTCAGTATCTTCCATGGTATTCTGTTCTCAGTCATCCGTTTTAAATGTTCATATAAACTCAAACGTTTTCTTTCTATTGTCTAAAATATTTCTGTCCACCTGCATAATTTCTCTAATTCTATCATTTCGTATTTTATGTTTTCTTGATATTCTTGCTGTCCTCCTCCAAAAATCCATTTCCACTACCATTAATCTATCGACTTATAGTTTGGTCACTGTTCGTGTTTCTGACCCATATAATCAATTGCTTTACAGTAGTGCCTTAAAAATTAATATTTTAGTATGGTGCAAACATTCGTACTCCATAAAATTGAATGCAAGATCCAATAATTCTTCTATCATAATTTAATTTCCTTTCAATTTCTAAATTGGTCGTTGCGTTCTTTTTTTCAAAATTGAAAGAGAATATTTAAAACTTTCAACATTTTCATTTTTTGTGTATCACGTATTAACAGTTATACATACCTAATGTCAAACATTCAGTTTTCTCGAAATTTACCTATAATTCCCACTTCCCATATTCTGCAATCAGTTTTCTTATCATGTAAGGTGCATCATATATAATAATAATGATGATGATGATGATAATAATAATAATAATAATAATAATAATAATAATAAATTTTATTTCTTCTGATCATCAACCCATCAACTTTTCTTTTAAAGTTCTTTACGCGGGTCTAGGAATTCTCGTCACCGGATATGTTGTCATTATACCTTCTTGTCACCGATTACATTTTAGTCACCAGCGTTCTCGTCACCGATTACACTTAATTATTTATTAATGTTTTATTGAAAAAATTTAATGAGATTTAAATGTCATTGTAAGGTTGTTTCTGTGGTTACACGTATAAGTATAATGAGATTTAAATGTCATTGTATGGTTGTTTCTGTGGTTATGTATATAAGTATAATGAGATTTACATGTCACTGTAAGGTTGTTTTCGTAGTTACACGTATAATTCTGTGGCTTGGTTCTATAAGGGCCAATGTCAATTTTTTGCACTTTTGAGTTATATACACTTTCGAGCTTATCTCGGTCTGTTCTTCCATATACCAAAAGGGCCAATGTCTGCTGCAGTTAATGTGGAAGGTACAGAACATTCACAAGCCAATGCCATAGGTTCACTGTACATAATCTTTCTTCTATGACGGCCAATGTTGACATTGGCCCTATCTGTATTAATACTTCTTTACTTCTGTAAAGGCTTATATTGACATTGGCCTCTTCTGCATTTTATCCAATGTCATTATTGCGAAGAAATAAAAGTTGTTCCGAGAATGAAGCTTTCCATAGGAAGATGTTTGTTGATGAATATAATTTGGCTTTTAATAAACGAAAAAAGACACATGCGGAAAATGCGAAAAATATGCTACATTGCTAAAAACCAGTTACTAATTAAGATGAGCTACTTAAAATACAAAGAGAAAGAGATGAACAACTAAATCTAGCAGAGTCTGCTTACAGAGAGAAGGACATTGACAAAAAGGAAAGTAAGATAGAAGCAAATATCTCAACTACTTCCTTTGTTTTGCAGAAATGTTTACCCACGCCATTTTTACAAAGTGTTATAGCATTTTACAAACGCTAGTTGTGGACGAATAGAAATATTTATGTAACAGTAATTCTATTATTGATGGGACTGCAAGAACTGAAAGAAAGGGGAAGAGATGTTTGTATAAATCACAAATTTCTCGAAGCTTGGCATATTCACTTAGAAACAGACACAATTCATGCAGCTATTGATAAAAATAGAATTGAGCAAATCTGATCTGCATGGTGCAAAGAAAAAAACAATATGTGGTATTGAGTTAGAACAAAAGGCAGTTTTTAAATTTCAAGGCACTTCTAAACAGTTACTACGTTTTCCGAAAGGTAAATACAGTAGGAGACGGTGTAGCTTGGTAAGAGATCAAGTGGATGCAGTATCAGCCAGATTTCCAGGGCAGGTGTTCTACAAGCATTCTATTCATCGGACGAATATTGTAAGACACTGGACCATAGAAGAAAGCAGACGAGGAAGTTATCTCTTCCAGAATTAATTCAATTGCTAACTCACCACTTCCTCTTTCAGTGCCAAAACTGAAGGATTTGAAAAATCTCCTACCTTTCATTCACACAAATAGTCGTCCATTATATGAATAGTTCATCCAGACACTGATTGCAGATCCACATAAGAAAGACTTCATGTAAGATGAGGAAAGGAAGATGACGTTTTATAAATGTTGACAGTTATGCTATCTTTCATTGATTTATTCGATTTTTTGGCAAAACATTAAGGAACAGTTTTGTAAGAATAGATAGTTAAACATTAGCTATTTTTTGTAACAAAAGGTTATTCATTTACTAACTGGGAACTTTGATTTTACATCCATATTAAGGAATAATTGTATTTTTTGTGGCAAGTTCATAGCTGCAGTTAACAAGTTAACATTGTAATGTCTTGAAATGTAACGCTTTTTTTTCTTTTTTGTTAAGCATTCACAATAACATCTTTTTACTTCAACATATATTATGTATCTTTAAAATTGAAAAACATAACTCCTGGTTCCAAATTTCACTATCCTTTCAATCATTGTGAAATGGCCTATGTCAAAGAAACTATACCATAATTCGTAATTATTTTTTCATAAAAGGGCATATGTCAGGTCTATCTCCGTACGCAGAAGAGGTTCAAAGTTGAAAGAAGTGTTAAAGTAGACTATTAAAAATATATTTTATTTCTTAAAAAAGAAGAGAGTGTAAGAACAAAGAAACATTGCCAAAAACTGGTCAAAAATAATAAGCAAAACTTCAAACCCACTTATCTCAAAACTACCATTTTTGACATTGGCCCTTTTAGAACCAAGCCACAGAATTATATTCAGATTTAAATGTCATGGTAAGCTTGTTTCAGTGGTTACGCATATAAGTATAATAAAATTTAAATGTAATTGTAAGGTTGTTTCCGTGGTTACACGTATAAGTGTATTGAGATTTAAATGTCATTGTAAGGTTGTTTCTGAGGTTACGTATATAAGTATAATGAGATTTACATGTCACTGTAAGTTTGTTTCCGTAGTTACACGTATAATTATATTGAGATTTAAATGTCATTGTAAGGTTGTTTCTGTGGTTACGCATATAAGTACAATAATACAATTTAAATATAATTATCGGGTTGTTTCCGTGGTTACACGTATAAGTGTATTGAGATTTAAATGTCATTGTAAAGTTGTATCTGTGGTTACGCATATAAGTATAATGAGATTTAAATGTCATTGTAAGGATGTTTCCATGGATACGTATATAAGTATCATGAGATTTAAATGTCATTGTAAGGTTGGGTGTAAAGTTGTTTTCGTGGTTACGCCTATAAGTAGGCTATAATGAGATTTAAATGTCATTGTAAGGTTCGGTATAAAGTTGTTTTCGTGGTTACGCCTATAAGTATAATGAGATTTTAATGTCATTGTAAGGTTGTTTCCGTGGTTAGGCCTACGCATTTAAGTATGAGATTTTAATGTAATTGTAAGGTTATTTCCGTGGTTACACGTATAAGTATGAGATTTAAATGCTATTGTAAGGTTGTTTCCGTGGTTACGCATGTAAGTATAATGAGATTTAAATGTCATTGTAAGGTTGTTTCCTTGGTTACGCATATAGTAAGTATAATGAGATTTAAATGTCATTGCAAGGATGTTTCCATGGATACGTATATAAGTTTAATGAGATTTAAATGTCATTGTAAGGTTGGATGTAAAGTTGTTTCCATGGATACGTATATAAGTATAATGAGATTTAAATGTCATTGTAAGGTTGTTTCCTTGGTTACGCATATAGTAAGTATAATGAGATTTAAATGTCATTGCAAGGATGTTTCCATGGATACGTATATAGGTATAATGAGATTTAAATGTCATTGTAAGGTTGTTTCCGTGGTTACGCATATAAGTATAATGAGATTTAAATGTTATTGTAAGGTTGTTTCCGTGGTTACGCATATAAGTATTTGGCAAAAAATTTTAGGTGTAACACCTTACTTATTTTAGTTATTAACAAGTTTATTGTACTGATGGTGCGTCACGAAGGGGAATTTCGATTCACTCGAAGTATTAGGGGCTTTAGGGTGATTGGGAAGGTTACTTCCCACCCCGTAAAAAGAAGAAAGTTGAGGATTTAGACAGAAGGATTAGTGGGATGCAGAACGATACCCTGATTATAAAGATGATAGTGTTTTTACATACCTCAGAGCCATCGGACACATTTTGGGTGGCAATTTTGAAACATATGTAACATTTTATGCTGTGTGGCAATTTTGAAATAATCTAAAAATATTTGATACAGTGTACCTATGGACATTTTACTTGTCAAAATAAATTGTTATTTTTAAGAAAACGTGTAAAGGAGACCAAAATATCTGATGACCAAAAAGTCGAAATGGCCAAAACATCTGGTGACAAAATTGAAGTGATTAGGAGGTAAAATGACGAGAGTTCCTGTGACGAGAATTCCTCTTCCCCTGTATGCACCATAGAGAGGGTCAAAAGTAAAGAAGCTGAATACCTTATGATCGGCATGACTTAAAACCAGCGATTAGACAACACGGAATAAACACAAGACATACAAACATCCAGTCCTCATGAGAGCAGCTAACTTTCTACTTGCCTGGCGAGAACCCAGATCGCTGGGTTTGTAGCTACAACGCTACTACTTTAATCTCAGCGGGAGATTTGTCCAGGGAAAGATATATTAAATTAAAATTATTGCCTGGCTGCATTACAAGATCTATATTTTGACGATAATTAATTTTATGTTTGTATAACTCCCCGAATGCAAAATTAATGTAAGCGTTTTACTGGCCTGTATGAGATAATTCTTGCATAGGTAGAGTAAAAACCAATATTATCATTATTGAGTTAGATAATAGCTACTATGTAAACTTAATACATGTACGAGTAGAAATCTTTTAATGCTTTTATTTATACATCCTTTAACATCAATGCTGATGGACTAGTGGTCAGAGTTTCTGGCTACAGTTCGGGTTCGATTCTCGGGAATTATTCCTGTTTTCGTTCATGATCTGGAATTTAGAGTATGTTTAGATTTGAGACTTCTCGTGATGCCATATAATTATGATCATCCTATCATACCAAGAGGGTAATGTACAGGGGCGATATTTATGCAGATTATGCATTTGTGTTGATTTGCACTCTTGGCAGAAATTAATGGAAATTTTTGAAAATACAATTATTTTGAATTGGAGTATTACTCAGTATGAATATTACTTTCCAAATTATTAACATTAAAGGCTCTTTGGATTCTGGTAAAGGTGCGGTATGGCCAATAGACAATATTTGAAGAGCCATAGTGGGCCAAGCGCCATTTATTAAAAGCGGCGAAAATAAGGGTTAAAGTTGTGTGAATACCATAGTTTAATAAAGGGTGACATATAATTTAGTTTTAAAGTGCATACTTTTTATTACTTGCTGTATGTTTAATTAATTTATGGTAATCACTTAATTTTAACCCTTGTTTTCTCCGTTTTTAATATATGGCGCTTGGCCCACTATGGTTCCAAACCCTTCATTTGTTGTATTGATGGAAAAACGAAATTAATTAAATACAAAAAAAAACTTACAGCTCTAAATTATTAGTGAAATGTTGAATTCTCCGTCTTTTGAGTTTACTAATGTAATCAGAACACCTGGAATACCATGTAATGTAGCCTACTTGGATATATAACAAATTCAAGTGAAAAAAAAAAAATCCGAAGAAACTCAGAATATGAAATTCGCTATAAAAGGACGCAATAGTAATGATTCGCGATTGTGTTCATATTTCGCTATTATAACTCCATTTCGCGATTTTCCGCGATTGTTTTACCCGCATATTATGATCAGAATCACTTAATTCGTAAAATTAGTAAAAATCTATTGTATATCTGTTATGTCGTGATTTTCGCGGTCTCCATAAATATCCTGCCCTGGTAGTGTAACTCCACCTTCTAGACCTTCCAACCTCAGAAATGGGTTACATCTAAGCCACTGTCAGAAGAGAAGCCCAGAAATGTCAAAAGACAACCCGAAAAGAAAAAAAAAACCTATGGACATATCGCGTTTGTAGGATCTTTCGGTATATCAGTAGGCCGTTGATTATGGAAAAACAGTTGCATGATGCTTTTTGAAAAAAAAAATAGACTCCTTCGCACAACCTTTATAAATGAAAACATAGCTTTTTAAAATCATATTCAAAATATTTGTTCTCTTTACTAATTTCATGACGCTAAGATTAAATAGTTTGAAACCAGCTCACGTAGTTAGAAGAGAGACCAAAGGTTTTTTAATTTATTTATCAAAATAGTGTGAGGTACAACATCAAACACTTTGCTAAAGTCAATATAAATTGAGTCAATTTGACCTTGAGCTTCAACAACAGGCGTAACAAGATTAAGGTAGGATTCTAAGTTTGTAGTTCTGGATTTACCTTTAATAAAACCATGTTGGGCTGAATTAGTTTTATTCTTAACATGAAATGAAATATGGTTGTGGATTATTTTTTCAAAAATGTTTGAGAAATTGTTTAATAATAATAATAATAGTAATAATAATAATAATAATAATAATAATAATAATAATAATAATAGCTGTAATAATAAATTAGTAATAAATATATAATATTACTGCCATAAACCTTTATTCCTTACAACCACATATTGTGTTGCATACGATCCTCAGTCTAATCATTGAAGTTTATTCAGAGAGAAAATAACTCGAATTTGATGATATAGTAAATCAATTGTTAATGTATCTGAAGTTCATGCGTGTATTTTAAATACACTACATTATCTAACAGCTAAAATAAATCACATAAAATTGAGAAATAAATTATTAGCGTATGAGAAACCTTCAACTCTCACAAATGAACCGTAGCTATGGTACGAGATCATACACACAATAATATGCTGCAATGGCGAGATATATTGTTGTGGAGGCCATGGTAATACATCATGCCAGCTAGCATAAATACCACTACGATAATGGATTGCTTTTATGGTGGTGGGGAATTTTAGCTTAATCATTCGTTGACAGGATAAGAGACATGGCAGATAACATTGATTTTTAGCGCGTAAAACAAATTGACATGACATATAGGAATGTAGTAAGGAGAATACAAATTCGTTTTCTTTCAAAACAAAATTAAATTTCGAACACAATAGCACGGAATTTTATATTTCAATAAGAGATATCTTATTATGAATCTAGTTTACTAATAATAAGCTATATTAATCTCAGACCTCGAGTGACATTTATTAGGACTATTTAGTGAATAAAATAAAAACGTAAATAATATATCCCAAACATTCCTCACAAATTTTTAATAATAGTATATTTATCAATACTTAACCTATTCAGACATTGTGAAGTTGAAATACTCGTAGATGAATATCGATTACTGCAATAAAGAAATTGAATGTTATTCAGTGATGCCAATTGAGAAAGCGAAATAAAGGTTTGTGCGAGATCGAGCGTATTTGCTTGGTTTCCGCACAAAACCAATCCGCGGCAAGTCTAAAATACCACATTCAGTATTCCCAACATAACACACATAACAATTTCCCTCTTCTTACCGCTTAAGTGACATATTGATTTTACTGATTTAGGCTTTTAACATATTATTTTTAGAGACGTTCAATATAGTAATAATTATAAATTGGAAACTTACCACTGCAATTTCACCTAAATTGCACTGTTAATTATTGTTTTTAAGTATTTGCAAGAATTAAGTAAACTCTACAACTCCACTAAAGTTACTGCATTCGTGATGCAAGTAACATTAAGGAAGCCGTGAAAAAATCAACAAGATTCCAGACTCATCATAGACTGGGGGGGGGGGGAAGACAGACGTATATCACGGCCTGCTGGAGTATAGTAAACACAGAAAACATTTTAAAGCAACAATGTTGAAGATAGATATTTTTGTTTTGCAAATTTGCCGTCATTGAACAGAAACCAAGATGGAGATTTCATTGCAACTAATTAGAAATTCCTCTTTCAGGTATGTAATAAACGATCTTCGCACAAAATAATGTACGATACATGCGCGTATGTCTTCTTTCAATTCTCGGAAATTAAAAAAACTCAACTACGTTTCGCTTTTTCAAACTTTTACTCGAACATGAAAACTTCAACATACCGCTCTTGTAACGCATATTACTATTAAAAATTTTAGTTACATGCACTGCACTTTTTTCTTGTTAAAGCCTTTTATAACAGAAATACGTTTTTATTATCTGCTAAAATCGTAAATTAATTTAAACATTTTGTAGTATAATGCAAATAACCTGATTAATACGGTAATTAAATGAACAATTTGTTAGGAAGGAGTGTCGTTTTCTTTAGATACAATGGACATGGAATTAGAAGATGAATATATAGATGTGGAAGTAGGATTTCGCACTTTGATAATAATAATAATAATAATAATAATAATAATTATTATTATTATTATTATTATTATTATTATTATTATTATTATTATTATTATTATTAGCACGTACGGGCGAATCCAGAAATGCATATATCCTAGAGTGTTAGTTGGGAGGCCGGAGGGAAAAAGACCTTTAGGGAGGCCGAGACGTGGTTGGGAAGATAATATTAAAATGGATTTGAGGGAGGTGAGATATGGTGATAGAGACTGGATTAATCTTGCTCAGGATAGGGACCAATGGCGGGCTTATGTGAGGACGGCAATGAACCTCCGGGTTCCTTAAAAGCCATTAAGTAAGTAAGTAATAATAATAATAATAGTAATAATAAGAATAATAATAATAGTAATAATAATAATAATAATAATAATAGCATAATAAAATCGACACTAAACAACATGAAAATAATACCATAATAGAGAGAGAGAGAGAGAGAGAGAGAGAGAGAAAAGTAAAATACATTGGAATATAGAAAAAACAACTCATTTGTTCATTTTATTTATTTATTTATTTATTTATTTATTTATTTATTTATTTATTTATTTATTTATTTATTTATTTATATTTAGTACAAATGGTTAATATGGAAAAACGTAAGGAAGAATATATCAAAATGGAATGTAATAAAATAATAATAAAAAAGAAAAGAAATACGAAAATTAAATAAAATTCACGATAAAAAGGCTATGATAATAAATTCATTGGCTGATAAAGATAACAAAAAGGGGAAAGGAAGGAAAAAGATATATATATAGCGTATATTTTTACAAAACTATAGCAGAGAAAAGGGCTTATAACTGAAAGGAATTTAATTCAGAAAGTGCAATTTTAATTTATTTTTTAAACTAGACAATGTCCGACAGTCTCTGACACTTTATTTAGTACAATGGCTTCATGGTCATCGATTTACGTGGAAACAGTTGGCGACACTGACTAAATAAAAGAACGACTATGCGATAAATTGATAGTGATAAATCGAGTTGCAGAAATTATCGCGATGTATGACTGTGATTGGTTGGAATTAAAAATGTTATTACACTTCATTGGCCGAAAATGGAATGACGTCATATAAACGAAATAATCGTTATAATTCTTTCAACCGAGTACTACGTTGGTCAATATAATTTCGTTTTACCTTTACAAAGATCTTCCAAATAATATTCTTTCTCTTGTTGTGAACTACAGCACGCTATAATTTCAACATTAAAAAAGAAATTAGTGTCATCCATGTAATATAAAAGATCCTTATCTGTTTGTCTGTCCTACCCCGTTCTTCACAAAACGGTGCGCACATAGGGAAAAACCCTAAAAAGCAAAAACCTTTCATTTTGGGAGACTATCCTTGGAAAATTATTGAGAACAACTGGATAATACGCACGGTAGACCAATAACAGTAGTTGACGTTGCTCGCTGACCAGTAGTCACCGGGCCGTAGCGAGCCATGTCAAACAAAAGACAATCGAAATGACGATATAAAATTCGTGACTATATTCTTAAATAATTCACTCCATTAGTCAAGTGCAAGGTTTATGCAGTACAATTGCGGTGTTTTGAATGCACCAAAAGAAAATGCAGATGTGTGGGGGTGTGTTTTAGGGAATATCATTCAAATAAGGAAAGTAAATTTCCGGTTAATGTTCACCAAAGCGTTAAGTACGTAATTATGACCACGTTGTCGTTTTATTTGTGGTTTAGAGAAAATATTTCGACTTTTACGAAGAAAACTTTTAGTGGCCATAAAATTATTCACCGCTTTCATCATATTATTGTTTAACAATATTACGAAACAAAAACTGTCATAAGGGCCATGACCGATAGGATCATCTTGGCTGTCTGCGCATGCGTGGACTTGGTTAATAAAAATATAAACTGTCCACACCTGTGGAATAACGGTTAGCACGTCTGGCCGCGAAACCAGGTGGCCCGGGTTCGATTCCCGGTCGGGGCAAGTTACCTGGTTGAGGTTTTTTCCGGGGTTTTCCCTCAACCCAATATGAGCAAATGCTGGGTAACTTTCGGTGCTGGACCCCGGACTCATTTCACCGGCACTATCACCTTCATCTCATTCAGACTCTAAATAACCTAAGCTGTTGATAAAGCGTCGTAAAATAACCTACTGAAAAAAAAATAAACTAACCAAACCTAACCTTCGTAAAATATGCAAGAAGTGTAACTGGAGCAAGAAGGGATCTTCTTGATTTGATCTGGAATTTACACACAAAAATAAATTAAAGCAAGGATCACGCTGCTACTGCATGAGGTCCGCGCATGCGCAAAAAGCAAAACTGTTCCTGCCGCTAGACCCTCCCTTAAGCCACGTAATCTACCCGCATATTTAAGCAAATAAATCTTGTCGCTAACAGTGGTTTTATCTCTCAGTGATGTTAAGAACGAAGCAGGTAGAGAGAAACAAAATTCTCTTTCTAACGACGCCATAGATCAACGTCATGTCCTTATGTTGGCGACATTGTATATTTAGTTGAATTTGGTCGTAACCGTAACGGCACGGTTCAAAGCTACCGTAGCAAATTCTCCAGTTTAACGAATTATTGGTTTCATTCTCAGCTCACTGTTGCATATTTTATGCAATAAGCATTTTTAATATAATTTGTTTTTAATAAGGTTGTTTCCGTGGTTACGCACATAAATATAATGAAGTTTAAATGTCATTGTAAGGCTGTTTCCGTGCTTCCACGTGTATTAAGATTTAAATGTCATTGTAACGTTGTTTCCGTGGTTACGCATATAAGTTTAATGAAATTTAAATATCATTTTAAGGCTGTGTCCGTGGTTACACGGTTATTGTAAGATTGTTTCCGTGGTTACGCATGTAAGTATAATGAGATTTAAATGTTATTGTAATGTTGTTTCCGTGGTTACGCATATAAGTATAATGAAGTTTAAATGTCATTGTAAGGCTGTTTCCGTGGTTACACATGTATTGAGATTTAAATGTCATTGTAAGGTTGTTTCCGTGGTTACGCATATAAGTATAATGAAATTTAAATGTCATTTTAAGGCTGTGTCCGTGGTTACACGGTTATTGTAAGGTTGTTTCCGTGGTTACGCATATAAGCATAATGAGATTTAAATGTTATTGTAATGTTGTTTCCGTGGTTACGCATATAAGTATAATGAGATTTAAATGTTATTGTAATGTTGTTTCCGTGGTTACGCATATAAATAGGGGAGAGTCGGGTAGTATCGGACGTCGGGTAGTATCGGACAGAGCGTTTTTTTCATCTACCACCATATGGTAGTACCTGAATTTCATGGTTACGTTTCTCTATGCGACATCACAGAAACGTAACCATGTCAATCAGGCACTATCATCGTGTGGTAGATGAAAGAAACTCACTGTCCGATATTACCCGATGTCCGATACTACCCGACTCTCCCCTATAATGAAATTTAAATGTCATTGTAAGGTTGTTTCCGTAGTTACGCATATAAGTATAATGAAGTTAAAATGTCATTGTAAGGCTGTTTCCGTGGTTACACGTGTATTGAGATTTAAATGTCATTGTAAGGTTGTTTCCGTGGTTAGGCATATAAGCATAATGACATTTAAATGTTATTGTAAGGTTGTTTCCGTGGTTACGCATATAAGTTTAATGAAATTTAAATGTCTTTGTAAGTCTGTTTCCGTGGTTACACGTATAAATGTATTGAGATTTAAATGTCATTTTAAGGTTCTTTCCGTGGTTACGCATATAAGTATGAGATTTAAATGTTATTGTAAGATTGTTTCCGTGGTTACGCATATAAGTATAATGAGATTTAAATTTTATTGTAAGGTTGTTTCCGTGGTTACGCATATCACTCCCCATCCTCACTTAAGCCATGTAATCTACTCGCAATATTTAAGCAAATACATCTTGTCGCGAACAGTGGTGCTATCTCTCAGTGATGTTAAGAACGAAGCAGGTAGAGAGAAAAAAAAATCTCTTTCTAACGACGCCATAGATCAACGTCATGTCCTTATGTTGGCGACATTGTATATTTAGTTCAATTTGGTCGTAACCGTAACTGCACGTTTCAAAGATACCGTAGCAAATTCTCCAGTTAAGCGAAATATTGGTTTCATTCTTAGCTCACTGTTGCATATTTTATGCAGTAAGCATTTTTAATATAATTTATGTTTATAATAATAATAATAATAATAATAATAATAATAATAATAATAACAGTGGAAATACAGTAGTAACATTATAATCGCAACACCCAAGCTCATTACATTCGTAGCGCCCGCACTGCTCGACCACGCCAATCAATCACGAGTGGTTAGACTGCTTAATCCTGTGTACATAATCGAGTCAATACAAGGAACGTGCAGCCAGTCCCTGCAGGAGGAAGAGAAGTCTTCATTACTAAGGCAGGAAACCGAACCCGGAAATTGTCCCACTTCGGCCACTGCGTTGGACATGTTAAAGTTATGTGTTACTTTGTAGCCTATAGTAAACTAAAGCTTCAAACAAAGCTATGTCAAAAAGAAATCACAATAAACAAGTTTTATGAATTATTGAAAATCATCGGCTTACTCCTCACATGGAATTTTTAAGAAATGTTACAGATTGTTTCAGAATACGTAATTTAATAAATCACGATTCTAATAAATGTTATAAAACGTTTGTACATTAAAACTCGAGTAGGCATCGATAGAGGGAATAAAGTTATGAGAAATTTTTGACAACTAACCAACGGTTAAGCCAGGATATTGTAGTTTATCACCATTGCTTTTTAACTTTTTAACGAGATAGATAGATAGATAGATAGATAGATAGATAGATAGATAGATAGATAGATAGATAGATAGATAGATAGATAGATAGATAGATAGATAGATAGATAGATAGATAGATAGATAGATAGATAGATAGATAGATAGATAGATAGATAGATAGATAGATAGATAGATAGATAGATAGATAGATAGATAGATAGATAGATAGATAGATAGATAGATAGATAGATAGATAGATAGATAGATAGATAGATAGATAGATAGATAGATAGATAGATAGATAGATAGATAGATAGATAGATAGATAGATAGATAGATAGATAGATAGATAGATAGATAGATAGATAGATAGATAGATAGATAGATAGATAGATAGGTAGGTATATAGGTAGGTAGGTATATAGATAGGTAGGTAGGTAGGTATATAGATAGGTAGGTAGGTATGTAGGTAGGTAGGTATATAGATAGGTAGGTAGGTAGATGTATAGATAGGTAGGTAGGTAGATGTATAGATAGGTAGGTAGGTAGATGTATAGATAGGTAGGTAGGTAGGTAGATGTATAGATAGGTAGGTAGGTAGATGTATAGATAGGTAGGTAGGTAGATGTATAGATAGGTAGGTAGATGTATAGATAGGTAGGTAGGTACATGTATAGATAGGTAGGTAGGTACATGTATAGATAGGTAGGTAGGTACATGTATAGATAGGTAGGTAGGTAGGTAGATGTATAGATAGGTAGGTAGGTAGATGTATAGATAGGTAGGTAGGTAGATGTATAGATAGGTAGGTAGGGAGATGTATAGATAGGTAGGTAGGGAGATAGACAGACAGACAGACAGACAGATAGATAGGTGGGTGTGTAAACTTTATTGTCAGAGGCAAATATGGATAGACATTGTCAATAAAATACATAATAATAATAATAATAATAATGATAATAATAATAATAATAATAATAATAATAACAATAATAATAATAGCCTAATATGTCCCTTGAAGGGCAAAGGCCTCCTGCTAGAGGGTAGCTCTGTTTCACTAACGCGGTGAGCTACTCCGCGTTAGGTTTTGTCTAGTGTTTCTTTGTCTGGTTGGAGTTGATTTCGCTGTCACTTTGATTAATTTGATTTCACTAACACTTTTATTATATTGAATGCACTTTCACTGAGTTAACTTGGGATGTTGTTTGTGGCTGGCACTGTCTTCGTTTGTAGTCGACTTCCAATTGTTCTCCATGTTCCCCTGCTTCTTGCTATTCTGGACCATTGCTGGCCTGCTTGTGTTGTGTAGAAGTCTGCCCACCTCTTCCTTGGTCTGCCTCTGTGCCGGTCTCCTGTGCGGGGGTCCCACATAAAATACATTAATACATTAAAATTACAATAATTAAAAAATAAAATACATAATAAAAGAGTTCAAAGGCCCATACGTGCATCCTCTAGACCAGGCCTGCACAAGGTTTGCGCTCTCCGAGCCGGCTTATAGCTCATGAGCGGAATGCAGATATTAGCTGCGCTCTGTATAAGGATGGACTGGAAGAAGGGGTAATCGCGTACAAAATATACACAAAAGGAAGTACTATTACGAGTGTTTATGAAATGAATTCCTGTTCAGTGTTTGCAAAACTATCTTGGACTATTATTAATTAATAAATATTTATTTTACAGAAATAATAGAAATTCTATAGCTACTTACATGTACAATATCCTTTTATTATTTTTTATTTATCAGTACATCAAAATGAGGTTTTTTGCTGTTGGCAGCTGAAAGGAACAGTAGCCTACTGATTGTAATGAAACACCAATTACAGATGTTCGATTTCTGCCTTTATTAAAGTTAATTATAGAAAACAGTTGCTCACAAATATAAATGTTGAGCCAAACATAGCAATCATTTTCACTGCCAGCCTGTGTAGTCGTGGATATTATTGCTAATGTTCAGACTTGTAAAACTCAACCAGACTATTAGTATTATTCAAACGATCTTTAGCCCTTAGGTCACATTGAAGATCAATAAGTTCGAGCTGTAAATCGTTAAATGTTAAATGTTATGTTCCGTCTTTTAGATTCCTTCATACTATACTGTAGCAGCAGGTAAGCAACGTGAAAGAGTTACTGACAGTAGGCCTACACACTGCACTCCACTAGATAGCTGAGTGGTCGTTTCCCTCTACTCTACCAAAAGCAAATCTGTCATTCTGACGTATCTTCCTCTCCGTTTCGGCGAGCGGTAAATACTGCTCTCCCGCTCCGAAGGAGCGCGCGCGCTCGTTGAGCCCTGTTTGTGCAAGTATGCTCTAGACTGTAAGGACATAAAATGTATTAATTTATTTTTTTATATACTTCCTGAATTTAAGAGTATTCTTTTTACTTTTAATATCATCAGTCAAGCCATTGTAAATTTTAATACCAGAAACCATATAAGTTCTGCTAATATTTGTAAGGTGGTGTACCGGAATACTTAAACTATTTTTATTGCGAGTATCATAAGAATGAAAATGACTATTTTGGTGAAAATCAGAAATATTTGAATGAATTAATTGCAATACATTGATGACATAAACAGTGAGAATATTATACTGTAAAAAATTATTTCCTACAGGACGTTCTACTATCAACACCCGCTATGCACCTGACAATACGCTTCTGAGCCATAAAAATGTCATTCAATATGGTTCCAGACCCCCAAAAACAAATGACATATGAAAACCTTGACTCAACTTCCGCAAAATAAAAACACATTAATACATCATGATTAATTATAGTCCTCAAAATTCTGATTTGATAACAAATACTGTTAAGTTTAGAAATACGTTATAGTGATATAAGGCTAACAACAAATTCCACAATTTGGGACATCTGGCCGAAATCTACGGCTGACCACTAGGATCCAGAATACAAAGCAGAAGTTAAATTAAAAATACAGTATGATTGCGGAGAGAATACGGAACAATGATAAATTTAAAAATAAAGTACAATTTGATTTCGGAGAAACATGAGATGAAAATGCATTGAAGAGTAATGAAATGAAGTGAAAAAAATTACATAGTATTATACAAGTGATTGTGTAAAATGGATAATGAATCTCTCAATACCATTAGGTAAATTTTGTTAATGTCCTCATTAGGAAATTTAAGAGAAAGGAGAATGGTTTTGGTTGACTTAAATGAAGTTCCCCTAGCGCCAAAAAGAAGTCCTTTCACTTCCCATGTATTAATATTCATTTTGTATCTTTCACTGAAGTGAGGAATACATGGGTTTTAAATAGACTTCTTTTAATCGTTAATGTTATTGGCTTGTTGATCATCCTTCTCAAAACGGACAGTGGGGTCAAGAATGAGGCTTCTTTGAATCCGGCGATCGATGGCTATAATGTCTGCTGTTATCGTTGACCCATTCTCAGCCAAGCAGTGCACTTCTTCGTAAACCTCCCACTTTGCCTTCCGAAGGGTGGTTGCGATGGAGCTTCTCACTTTATGGTGCCAATTGTTCCTCAGTAGTTCTCCTTTAGGGAAATAACCCAAAACATGCCAAAGGGTTTCTACATCGCTGCATCCGGGATGACGACAGTTTTGATCTTGAAAGGAACGACTTGACACCGATCATACTGCTGCGATGTTTGTGGACATCTTTATGGCATCGGTCCACTCTGAGGATGATATTCCTCTTCTATTACTAATCCAAGAGTTGTTTTTTGGATCTTGACTGTAAGTTACCACTCCTTTGCCTTTTTGTGGAAGACGACACCAATTATTAAACGACCTCCGCCCTAACTCAGATCTGAAACTTCGGCCTGTCATCGAATGTGCTTCTGCGTTATTGGGAATGTTTAATTGTGAAAGAGCTTCTTGTTTTTCAGTTTCAAGATTCCTGCAGAAATGGAGATGTTCGTCATTTATTTTTAAAATACTTCTGGCAATGTTATAATGGTGGAGGTGTACTTCCCATTAAGCATTAAATAAACCAAGGCCACGAAGATTCTTCGGAGCATATAGCATGTCATTCGGACAATCGTGCGGTAAACTCACAATTTCCTTAGCACCAGTCCGGACAATTTTATCAATATCATGTAATTAAGATTTTGGAATTTTATTCAGTGGTGTACTTTGGAGCGAGTAAATGATATTAGGCCATATATATTGATTCATGATATTCAGTACTTTTGGGATTGCCGTGGGCAGTACCCATAAACAAGTGTCATGTTATTTTATTTTATTTTTGTTTTTCCTTTGTCTGTTCTTGTTATTCTCAACTATAATGTATTTATTTATGTACAATAAAGTTTACTAAATTATAAAAAAAATAGAAATTAAACTTATGCAGAAGACTTGCTCTGCGTGTTATATTTACGTACGTAAACGTTGGCTTTCTGCTATATCGACGGAGGAGTATATAAGTAAATTAATAATGAAGGATTGGAGTGAGTGAATGGGTGGGTAATTGAATGAAGGACAGTGACTGAGCCACTCACTCACGGAGTGACGAACTGTATTACTCTTTCATTCACTCACTCACTGATCTAACTGTCCAGCGAATGAATGAACAAATGAGTAAATGAATAGTTGAATATATTATGGGTGAATAAACAGATGAATGAATAAACGAATGAAGGAAAGACTTAATGAGTTAATGAAATTATGAATACTTCACTACAATTATTAAAAATTCCAGATTTAAAACATATTTAACGGATTTGTAAAAGATTACAGAATTAATGGTTTTTAGTAGTGTTGTGGGATTTAATCTATTAATCTAATCGATCAAAATATTTAATCGAATAATCGGGTCGATTAAAATTAATCGGTTGCAGTTGATGTTAATTATTATTTTGTTAATACAAACTCATACTAAAAATTCCGACAATATTTCTCTCTCGGAAATTGCTTACTTAGAAGCACAATAGTACTGTTATTTTCTAACTGTATATCAGGTAGCGTAGGAAAAATCTTTGCACAAACACTTCAGACAGAAATGGAGATATGAGGACAGTGACCTAGTCTACCTCTATTGAAAGTTGAAACACAATGAGAAACCTTTATTAAATTTTATGGTTTTCCATCAAAACTTCTACCTTGTTGTCAGCTTATGTTCCTAACATATGAAAT